>NC_064837.1:85523552-85766052 GCF_024166365.1 Elephas maximus indicus | reverse complement strand
CAAGAAACAACCCTAAACCCCTAACAACAAACAACCCTAACCAAACAAAAAACAACCCTAACCCACTAACAACAAACAACACTAACACCCCAACAACAAACAACACTAAACCCGTAACAACAAAAACCACTAAACCCCAACAAGAAACAACCCTAAACCCCTAACAACAAACACTAACCCCCTAACAAAAAACAACACTAAACCCCTAACAAGAAACTACCTTAACCCCGTAACAACAAACAACACTAACCCCCTAACAACAAACAACCCTAACCCCCAAACAACAAACAACCCTAAACCCCTAACATCAAAGAACACTAACACCCTAACAACAAACAACCCTAACCCCCTAAAAACAAACACTAACCCCCAAACAACAAACAACCCTAACCCCTAAAAACCAAAAACACTAACCCACTAACAACAAACAACCCTAACCCACTAACAACAAACAACCCTAACACCCTAACAACAAACAACACTAACCCCCTAACAAGAAACAACCCTAAACCGCTAACATCAGACATCACTAACCCCTAACAACACAAAACACTAACACCCTAACAACAAACAACCCTAAACCCCTAACAACAAACAACACTAACCCCCTAAGTACAAACAACACTAACCCCCAACAACGAACAATACTAGCCCCCTAACAACACAAAACCTAACCCCTTATCAACAAACAACCCTAACCCACTAACAAAAAACAACACTAAACCTCCAACAACAAACAACCTTAAACCCCTAACATCAAAGAACACTAACACCCTAACAACAAACAACCCTAACCCCCTAACAACAAACAACACTAACCCCCTAACAACAAACAACCCTAAACCCCTAACATCAAACAACACTAACCCCCTAACAACACAAAACAGTAACACCCTAACAACAAACAACACTAAACCCCAACAACAAACAACACTAACCCCCTAAGAACAAACAACCCTAAACCCCTAACATCAAACAACACTAACCCCCTAACAACACAAAACACTAACATCCTAACAATAAACAACACTAACACCCTAACAACAAAAACCACTAAACCCCAACAAGAAACAACCCTAAACCCCTAACAACAAACACTAAACCCCTAACAACAAACAACACTAAACCCCTAAGAAGAAACTACCCTAACCCCGTAACACCAAACAACACTAACCCCGTAACAACAAACAACCCTAAACCCCTAACAACAAACAACCCTAACCACCTAACAACAAACAATCCTAACCAAACAACAAACAACGCTAACAGGCTAACCACAAACAACACTAACCCCCTAACAAGAAACAACACTTACCCCCAAACAACAAACAACACTAACCCTCTAACAACAAAAAACACTAACCCCCTAACATCAAAGAACACTATCACCCTAACAACAAACAACCCTAACACCTAACAACAAACACTAACCCCCAAACAACAAACAACCCTAACCCCTAAAAACCAAAAACACTAACCCACTAACAACAAACAACCCTAACCCACTAACAACAAACAACCCTAACACCCTAACAACAAACAACCCTAACCCCCTAACAACAAACAACCCTAAACCCCTAACATCAAACAGCACTAACCCCCTAACAACACAAGACACTAACACCCTAAAAACAAACAACACTAACCCCCTACAACAAACAATCCTTGACAACCAACAACACTAACCCCCTAACCACAATAAACACTAACACCCTAACAACAAAAACCACTAAACCCCAACAAGAAACAACCCTAAACCCCTAACAACAAACAACACTAACCCCCTAACAACAAACAACCCTAACCAAAAAACAAACAACACTAACCAAACAACAAACAACACTAACCCACTAACAACAAACAACACTAACCCCCATAGAAGAAACTACTCTAACCCCGTAACAACAAACAACCCTAACCCCTAAAACTAACAACCCTAACCCCCTAACAACAAACAACCCTAACCAAACAACAAACAACCCTAACCCACTAAAAACAAACACTAACCCCCTAACAAGAAACAACACTAACCCCCTAAGAAGAAACAACACTAACCCCCTAACAACAAACAACACTAACACCCTAACAACAAAAACCACTAAACCCCAACAAGAAACAACCCTAAACCCCTAACAACAAACAGCACTAACCCCCTAACAACACAAGACACTAACACCCTAAAAACAAACAACACTAACCCCCTACAACAAACAATCCTAACCCCCGAACAACCAACAACACTAACCCCCTAACCACAATAAACACTAACACCCTAACAACAAAAACCACTAAACCCCAACAAGAAACAACCCTAATCCCCTAACAACAAACACAAACCCCCAAACAACAAACAACCCTAACCCCTAAAAACCAAAAACACTAACCCACTAACAACAAACAACCCGAACCCACTAACAACGAACAACCCTAAACCCCTAACATCAAACAACACTAACCCCTAACAACAAACAACAATAAAACCCTAACAACAAACAGCACTAACACCCTAACAACAAAAACCACTAAACCCCAACAAGAAACAACCCTAAACCCCTAACAAAAAACAACACTAACCCCCTAACAACAAACAACCATAACCAAACAACAAACAACCCTGACCCACTAACAACAAACAACACTAACCCCCTAACAAGAAACTACACTAACCCCGTAACAACAAACAACCCCAACCCCTAAAAACAAACAACCCTAACCCCCTAACAACAAACAACCCTAACCAAACAACAAACAACCCTAACCGACTAACAACAAACAACACTAACCCCCTAACAAGAAACAACAGTAACCCCCTAACAAGAAACAACACTAACCCCCTAACAACAAACAACACTAACACCCTAACAACAACCAACCCTAACGCCCTAAGAACAAACAACACTAAGCACTAAGAACAAACAAAACTAACCCCCAACAACGAACAATACCAACCCCTTACAACACAAAACCTAACCCCTTATCAACAAACAACCCTCACCCACTCACAAAAAACAACCCTAACACCCTAACAGCAAACAACCCGAAACCCCTAACAACAAACAACACTAACCCCAAACAACAAACAACCCTAACCCCTAAAAACCAAAAACACTAACCCACTAACAACAAACAACCCTAACCCCCTAACAACAAACAACCCTAAACCCCTAACATCAAACAACACTAACCCCCTAACAACAAACAACAATAAAACCCTAACAACAAACAACACTAACACCCTAACAACAAAAACCACTAAACCCCAACAAGAAACAACCCTAAACCCCTAACAACAAACACTAACCCCTAACAACAAACAACACTAAACCCCTAACAAGAAACTACCCTAACCCCGTAACAACAAACAACACTAACCCCGTAACAACAAACAATCCTAACCCCTAAAAACAAAAAACCCTAACCCCCTAACAACAAACAACCCTAACCAAACAACAAACAACCCTAACCCACTAAAAACAAACACTAACCCCCTAACAAGAAACAACACTAACCCCCTAAGAAGAAACAACACTAACCCCCTAACAAGAAACAACACTAACCCCCTAACAAGAAACAACCCTAACCCCCTAACAACAAACAACACTAACCCCCTAACAACAAACAACCCTAACCAAACAACAAACAACCCTAACCGACTAACAACAAACAACACTAACCCCCTAACAAGAAACAACTCAAACCCCCGAAGAAGAAACAACACTAACCCCCTAACCACAAACAACACTATCCCCCTAACAACAAACAACACTAACACCCTAACAACAACCAACCCTAAACCCCAAAGACCAAACGACACTAACCCCCTAAGAACAAACAACACTAACCCATAACAACGAACAATACTAACCCCCTAACAACACAAAACCTAACCCCTTATCAACAAACAACCCTAACCCACTAACAAAAAACAACCCTAACACCCTAACAACAAACAACCCTAACCCCCTAACAACAAACAACACTAACCCTCTAACAACAAACAACCCTAAACCCCTAAGATCCAAGAACACTAACACCCTAACAACAAACAACCCTAACCCCCTAACGACAAACACTAACCCCCAAACAACAAACAACCCTATCCCCTAAAAACAAAAAACACTAACCCACTAACAACAAACAACCCTAACCCACTATCAACGAACAACCCTAACACCCTAACAACAAACAACACTAACCCCCTAACAACAAACAACCCTAAACCACCAACATCAAACAACACTAACCCCCTAACAACACAAAACACTAACACCCTAACAACAAACAACACTAACACCCTAACAACAAAAACCACTAAACCCCAACAAGAAACAACCCTAACCCCCTAACAACAAACAACACTAACTCCCTAACAACAAACAACCCTAACCAACAACAAACAACCCTAACCCACTAACAACAAACAACACTAACCCCCTAACAAGAAACTACTCTAACCCCGTAACAACAAAGAACCTAAACCCTAAAAACAAACAACCCTAACCCCCTAACAACAAACAACCCTAACTAAACAACAAACAACCCTAACCCACTAACAACAACCATCACTAACCCCCTAACAAGAAAGAACACTAACCCCCTAAGAAGAAACAACACTAAACCCCTAACAACAAACACTAAGCCCCTAACAATAAACAACACTAACACCCTAACAACAACCAACCCTAACCCCCTAAGAACAAACAACACTAACCCCCTAAGAACAAACAACACTAACCCCCACAACGAACAATACTAACCCCCTAACAACACAAAACTTAACCCCTTATCAACAAACAACCCTAACCCACTAACAACAAACAACAGTAACCCCCTAACAAGAAACTACTTTAACCCCGTAACAACAAACAACCCTAACCCCTAAAAACAAAGAACCCTAACCAAACAACAAACAACCCTAAGCGACTAACAACAAACAACACTAACCCGCTAACAAGAAACAACACTATCACCCCAAGAAGAAACAACACTAACCCCCTAACAACAAACAACACTAACACCCTAACAACAAACAACACTAACACCTTAACAACAAACAACACTAACCCCCTAAGAACAAACAACACTAACCCCCAACAACGAAAATACTAACCCCCTAACAACACAAAACCTAACCCCTTTTCAACAAACAACCCTAACCCACTAACAAAAAACAACCCTAACACCCTAACAACAAACAACCCTAACCCCCTAACAACAAAAAACACTAACCCCCAATCAACAAACAACCCTAACCCCCTAACAACCAAGAACACTAACCAAACAACAATCAACCCTAACCGACTAACAACAAACAACACTAACCCTCTAACAACGAACAACCCTAAACCCCTAACATCAAAGAACACTAACACCCTAACAACAAACAACCCTAACCCCCTAACAACAAACACTAACCCCCAAACAACAAACAACCCTAACCCCTAAATACCAAAAACACTAACCCACTAACAGAAAACAACCCTAACCCACTAAGAACAAACAACCCTAACATCCTAAGAACAAAAACCACTAAACCCCAACAAGAAACAACCCTAAACCCCTAACAACAAACAACACTAACCCCCTAACAACAAACAACCCTAACCAAACAACAAACAACACTAACCCACTAACAACAAACAACACTAACCACCTAACAAGAAACTACTCTAACCCCGTAACAACAAACAACCCTAACCCCTAAAAACAAACATCCCTAACCCCCTAACAACAAACAACCCTAACCAAACAACAAACAACCCTAACCGAATAACAACAAACAACACTAAACCCCTAACAAGAAACAACACTAACCCCTAAGAAGAAACAACACTAACCCCCTAACAAGAAACAACACTAACCCCCTAACAAGAAACAACACTAACCCCCTAACAAGAAACAACACTAACACCCTAACAACAACCAACCCTAACCCCCTAAGAACAAACAACCCTAACCCCCTACGAACAAAGAACACTAAAAACCAACAATGAACAAAACTAACCCCCTAACAACACAAAACCTAACCCCTTATCAACAAACAACCCTAACCCTCTAACAAAAAACAACCCTAACACCCTAACAACAAACAACCCTAACCCCCTAACAACAAACACTAACCCCCAAACACCAAACAACCCTAACCCCTAAAAACCAAAAACACTAACCCACTAACAGCTAACAACCCTAAGCCACTAACAACAAACAACCCTAACACCCTAACAACAAACAACACTAACCCCCTAACAACAAACAACCCTAAAGCACTAACATCAAGCAACACTAACCCCCTAACAACACAAAACACTAACACCCTAACAACAAACAACACTAACACCCTAACAACAAAAACCACTAAACCCCAACAAGGAACAACACTAAACCCCTAACAACAAACACTAAACACGTAACAACAAACAACACTAACCCCGTAACAACAAACAACCCTAACATCCAAACAACAAACAACCCTAACCCCCTAACAACAAACAATCCTAACCCCCGAACAACCAACAACACTAACCCCCTAACCACAATAAACACTAACACCCTAACAACAAAAAACACTAAACCCCAACAAGAAACAACCCTAAACCCCTAACAACAAACAACACTAACTCCCTAACAACAAACAACCCTAACCAAACAACAAACAACCCTAACCCACTAACAACAAACAACACTAACCCCCTAACAAGAAACTACTCTAACCCCGTAACAACAAAGAACCTAAACCCTAAAAACAAACAACCCTAACCCCCTAACAACAAACAACCCTAACTAAACAACAAACAACCCTAACCCACTAACAACAACCATCAATAACCCCCTAACAAGAAACAACACTAACCCCCTAAGAAAAAACAACACTAACCCCCTAACAACAAACACTAACCCCCTAACAATAAACAACACTAACACCCTAACAACAACCAACCCTAACCCCCTAAGAACAAACAACACTAACCCCCTAAGAACAAACAACACTAACCCCCACAACGAACAATACTAACCCCCTAACAACACAATACCTAACCCCTTATCAACAAACAACCCTAACCCACTAACAAAAAACAACCCTAACCCTCTAACAGTAAACAACCCTAAACCCCTAACATCAAAGAACACTAACACCCTAACAACAAACAACACTAACCCCCTAACAACAAACACTAACCCCCAAACAACAAACAACACTAACCCCTAAAAACCAAAAACAGTAACCCACTAACAAAAAAGAGCCCTAATCCACTAACAACGAACAACCCTAACACCCTAACAACAAACAACACTAACCCCCTAACAACAAACAACCCTAAACCCCTAACATCAAACAACACTAACCCCCTAACAACAAACAACACTAACACCCTAACAACTACCAACCCTAACCCCTAAGAACAAACAACACTACCGCCCTAAGAACAAACAACACTAACCCCCAGCAACGAACAATACTAACCCCCTAACAACACAAAACCTAACCCCTTATCAACAAACAACCCTAACCCACTAAAAACAAACAACCCTAACCCCTAACAACCAACAACACTAACCCCCCTAACCACAATAAACACTAACACCCTATCAACAAAAACCACTAAACCCCAACAAGAAACAACCCTAAACCCCTAACAACAAACAACACTAAGCCCCTAACAACAAACAACACTAACACCCGAACAACAAACACCACTAAACCCCAACAAGAAACAACCCTAAGCCCCTAACAACAAACAACACTAACCCCCTAAGAAGAAAGAACCCTAAACCCCTAACAACAAACAACACTAACCCCCTAACAACAAACAACACTAACACCCTAACAACAACCAACCCTAACCCCTAAGAACAAACAACACTAACGCCCTAAGAACAAACAACACTAACCCCCAGCAACGAACAATACTAACCCCCTAACAACACAAAACCTAACCCCTTATCAACAAACAACCCTAACCCACTAACAACAAACAACCCTAACACCCTAACAACAAACAACCCTAACCCCCTAACAACAAACAACACTAACCCCCTAACAACAAACAACCCTAAACCCCTAACATCAAAGAACACTAACACCCTAACAACAAACAACCCTAACTTCCTAAAAACAAACACTAACCCCCAAACAACAAACAACCCTAACCCCTAAAAACCAAAAACACTAACCCACTAACAACAAACAACCCTAAACCACTAACAACAAACAACACTAACACCCTAACAACAAACAACACTAACCCCCGAACAACAAACAACACTAACCCCCTAACAACACAAAAAACTAAGACCCTAAGAACAGACAACACTAACACCCTAACAACAAAAACCACTAAACAGCAACAAGAAACAACCCTAATCCCCTAACAACAAACACTAACCCCCTAACAACAAACAACACTAACCCCCTAAAAACAAACAACACTAACGCCCTAAGAACAAACAACACTAACCCCCAGCAACGAACAATACTAACCCCCTAACAACACAAAACCTAACCCCTTATCAACAAACAACCCAAACCCACTAACAACAAACAACACTAACACCCTAACAACAAACAACACTAACCCCCTAACAACAAACAACCCTAAACCCCTAACATCAAAGAACACTAACACCCTAACAACAAACAACACTATCCCCCTAACAACAAACAACACTAACCCCCTAACAACAAACAACACTAACCCCCTAACAACAAACAACCCTAAAGGCTGAAAACCAAAAACACTAACACACTAACACCAAACAACCCTAACCCACTAACAACAAACAACCCTAACACCCTAACAACGAACAAAACTAACCCCCTAAGAACGAACAACCCTAAACCCCTAACATCAAACAACACTAACCCCCTAACAACACAAAACACTAACACCCTAACAACAAACAACACTAACACCCTAACAACAAACAACACTAACACCCTAACAACAAACAACACTAACCCCCTAACAACAAACCCTAAACCCCTAACATCAAAGAACACTAACACCCTAACAACAAACAACCCTTACCCCCTAACAACAAACACTAACTCCCAAAAAACAAACAAACCTAACCCCTAAAAACCAAAAACACTAACCCACTAACAACAAACAACCGTAAACCACTAACAAAAAACAACCCTAACACCCTAACAACAAACAACACTAACCCCGTAACAACAAACAACCCTAAACCCCTAACATCAAACAACACTAACCCCCAAACAACACCAAACACTAACACCCTAACAACAAACGACACTAACACCCTAACAACAAAAACCATTAAACCCCAACAAGAAACAACCCTAAACCCCTAACAACAAACACTAACCCCCAAACAACAAACAACCCTAACCCCTGAAAACCAAAAACACTAACCCACTAACAACAAACAACCCTAACCCACTAACAACAAACAACCCTAACACCCTAACAACAAACAACACTAACCCCCTAACAACAAACAACCCTAAACCCCTAACATCAAACAACACTAACCCCCTAACAACAAACAACACTAACACCCTAACAACTACCAACCCTAACCCCTAAGAACAAACAACACTACCGCCCTAAGAACAAACAACACTAACCCCCAGCAACGAACAATACTAACCCCCTAACAACACAAAACCTAACCCCTTATCAACAAACAACCCTAACCCACTAAAAACAAACAACCCTAACCCCCGAACAACCAACAACACTAACCCCCCTAACCACAATAAACACTAACACCCTATCAACAAAAACCACTAAACCCCAAAAAGAAACAACCCTAAACCCCTAACAACAAACAACACTAACCCCCTAACAACAAACAACACTAAACCCCTAACAAGAAACTACACTAACCCCGTAACAACAAACAACACTAACCCCGTAACAACAAACAACCCTAACCCCCAAACAACAAGCAACCCTAACCCCCTAACAACAAACAATCCTAACCCCCGAAGAACTAACAACACTAACCTCCTAACCACAATAAACACTAACACCCTAACAACAAAAACCACTAAACCCCAACAAGAAACAACCCTAAACCCCTAACAACAAACAACACTAACCCCCTAACAACAAACAACCGTAACCAAACAACAAAAAACCCTAACCCACTAACAACAAACAACACTAACACCCTAACAACAAACAAGCCTAACCCCCTAACAACAAACAACACTAACCCCCAAACAACAAACAACCCTAACCCCTAAAAACCAAAAAAACTAACCCACTAACAACAAACAACCCTAACCCCCTAAGAAGAAACAACACTAACCCCCTAACAACAAACAACCCTTAACCCCTAACAACAAACAACACTAACCCCCAATCAACAAAGAACCCTAACCCCTAAAAAAGGAAAAACACTACCCCACTAACAACAAACAACCCTAACCCCCTAACAACAAACAACCCTAAACCCCTAACATCAAACAACACTAACCCCCTAACAACAAACAACACTAAAACCCTAACAACAAACAACACTAACACCCTAACAACAAAAACCACTAAATCCCAATAAGAAACAACCCTAAACCCCTAACAACAAACACTAACCCCCTAACAGCAAACAACACTAAACCCCTAACAAGAAACTAACCTAACCCCGTAACAACAAACAACACTAACCTCCTAACAACAAACAACCTTAACCCTCTAACAACAAACACCCCTAAACCCCTAACAACAAACAATCCTAACCCCCTAACAACCTACAACACTAACCCCCTAACCACAGACAACACTAACCCCGTAAGAACAAACAACACTAACCCCCTAACAACAGTCCTAACCACCTAACAACAAACAACACTAACCCCCTAAAAAGAAACAACAATAAACCCCTAAAAACAAACAACACTTATCCCCTAAGAACAAACAACACTAACCCTCTAACAACAAACAACACTAACCCCTAAGAACAAAAACACGAACCCCCTAACAACAAACAACACTAACCCCCGAAAAACAAACAACCCTAAAACCCTAAAAACAAACAACACTGAACCCCTTAAAACAAACAACACTAAGCCCCTAACAACAAACAGCACTAACACTATAACAACAAAAAACACTGACACGCTAACAACAACCAACACTAAACCCCTAACAACAAACAATCCTAACCCCCTAAAAACAAACAACCCTAAAACCCTAAAAACAAACAACACTGAACCCCTAAAAACAAACAACAGTAAGCCAATAACAACAAACAGCACTAACCCACTAACAACAAAAAACACTAACCCGCTAACAACATCCAACAGTAACGCCCTAACCACAAACAACACTAACGCCCTAAAAACAAACAACCCTAAACCCCTAACAACAAACAACACTCACCCCTAGAAAACAAACAACCCTAAAACCCTAAAAGCAAACAACACAGAACCCCTAAAAACAAACAACACTAAGCCCCTAACAACAAACAACACTAACACCCGAAAAACAAACACCACTAAACCCCAACAAGAAACAACCCTAAGCCCCTAACAACAAACAACACTAACCCCCTAACAAGAAACAACCCTAAACCCCTAACAACAAGCAACACTAACCCCCTAACAACAAACAACACTAAACCCCTAACAGGAAACTACCCTAACCCCGTAACAACAAACAACACTAAACCCGTAACAACAAACAACCCTAACCCCTAAACAACAAACAACCCTAACCCCCTAACAACAATCATAACCCCCGAACAACCAACAAAACTAACCCCCTAACCACAATAAACACTAACACCCTAACAACAAAAACCACTAACCCCAACAAGAAACAACTCTAAACCCCTAACAAGAAACAACACTAACCCCGTAACATCACAAAACACTTACACCCTAACAACAAACAGCACTAACACCCTAACAACAAAAAACACTAAACCCCAATAAGAAACCACCCGAAACCCCTAACAACAAACACTAACCCCCTAACAACAAACAACACTAAACCCCTAACAAGAAACTACCCTAACCCCGTAACAACAAACAACACTAACCCGGTAACAACAAACAACCCTAACCCCCAAACAACAAAAAACCCTAAGCCCCTAACAACAAACAATCCTAAACCCCGAACAACCAACAACACTAACCGCCTAACCACAATAAACACACCCTAACAACAAAAACCACTGAACCCCAACAAGAAACAACCCTAAACCCCTAACAACAAACAACACTAACCCCCTAAAAACAAACAACTCTAAACAAGCAACAAACAAACCTAACCCACTAACAACAAACAACACTAACACCCTAACAACAAACAACCCTAAAACCCCAACAAAAAACAACACTAACACCCTAACAACAAACAACCCTAACCCCTTAACAACAAACAACCCTAAACCCCTAACATCAAAGAACACTAACACCCTAACAACAAACAACCCTATACCCCTAACAACAAACACTAACCCCCAAACAACAAACAACCCTAACCCCTAAAAACCAAAAACACTAAACCACTAACAACAAACAACGCTAACCCACTAACAACAAACAACCCTAAACCAGAAACAACAAACAACCCTAACCCCCTAACAACAAACAATCCTAACCCCCGAAAAACCAACAACACTAACCCCCTAACCAAAATAAACACTAACACCCTAACAACAAAAACCACTAAACCCCAACAAGAAACAACCCTAAACCCCTAACAACAAACAACACTATCCCCCTAACAACAAACAACACTAACCAAACAAAAAAAACCCTAACCCACTAACAACAAACAACCCTAACACGCTAACAACAAACAACACTAACCACCTAAGAACGAACAACCCTAAACCCCTAACATCAAACAACACTAACCCCCTAACAACACAAAACACTAACACCCTAACAACAAACAACACTAACACCCTAACAACAAAAACCACTAAACCCCAACAAGAAACAACCCTAAACCCCTAACAACAAACACTAACCACGTAACAGCAAACAACACTAACAGCGTAACAACAAACAACCCTAACATCCAAACAACAAACAACCCTAACCCCCTAACAACAAACAATCCTAACCCCGAACAACCAACAACACTAACCCCCTAACCACAATAAACACTAACACCCTAACAACAAAAAACACTAAACCCCAACAAGAAACAACCCTAAACACCTAACAACAAACAACACTAACTCCCTAACAACAAACAACCCTAACCAACAACAAACAACCCTAACCCACTAACAACAAACAACACTAACCCCCTAACAAGAAACTACTCTAACCCCGTAACAACAAACAACCTAAACCCTAAAAACAAACAACCCTAACCCCCTAACAACAAACAACCCTAACCAAACAACAAACAACCCTAACCGATTAACAACAACCATCACTAACCCCCTAACAAGGAAGAACACTACCCCCTAAGAAGAAACAACACTAACCCCCTAACAACAAACAACACTAACCCCCTAACAATAAACAACACTAACACCCTAACAACAACCAACCCGAACCCCCAAAGAACAAACGACACTAACCCCCTAAGAACAAACAACACTAACCCCCAACAACGAACAATAATAACCCCCTAACAACACAAAACCTAACCCCTTATCAACAAACAACCCTAACCCACTAACAATAAACTACCCTAACACCCTAACAACAAACAACCCTAACCCCCTAACAACAAACAACACTAACCCTCTAACAACAAACAACCCTAAACCCCTAACATCCAAGAACACTAACACCCTAACAACAAACAACCCTAACCCCCTAACAACAAACACTAACCCCCAAACAACAAACAAACCTAACCCCTAAAAACCAAAAACACTAACCCACTAACAACAAACAACCCTAACCCTCTAACAACAAACAACCCTAACACCCTAAAAACAAACAACCCTAACACCCCAACAACAAACAACCCTAAACCCCTAACATCAAACAAAACTAACCCCCTAACAACGCAAAACACTAACACCCTAACAACAAACAACACTAACACCCTAACAACAAAAACCACTAAACCCTACAAGAAACAACCTTAAACCCCTAACAACAAACACTAACCCCCTAACAACAAACAACACTAACACCCTAACAACAACCAACCCTAACCCCCTAAGAACAAACAACACTAACCCCCTACGAACAAACAACACTAAAAACCAACAACGAACAAAACTAACGCCCTAACAACACAAAACCTAACCCCTTATCAACAAACAACCCTAACCCTCTAACAAAAAACAACCCTAACAGCCTAACAACAAACAACCCTAACCCCCTAACAACAAACAACACTAACCCTCTAACAACAAACAACCCTAAACACCTAACATCAAAGAACACTAACACCCTAACAACAAACAACCCTAACCCCCTAACAACAAACACTAACCCCCAAACACCAAACAACCCTAACCCCTAAAAACCAAAAACACTAACCCACTAACAACTAACAACCCTAACCCACTAACAACAAACAACCCTAACACCCTAACAACAAACAACACTAACCCCCTAACAACAAACAACCCTAAAGCACTAACATCAAACAACACTAACCCCCTAACAACACAAAACACTAACACCCTAACAACAAACAACACTAACACCCTAACAACAAAAACCACTAAACCCCAACAAGAAACAACCCTAAACCCCTAACAACAAACACTAACCACGTAACAGCAAACAACACTAACAGCGTAACAACAAACAACCCTAACATCCAAACAACAAACAACCCTAACCCCCTAACAACAAACAATCCTAACCCCGAACAACCAACAACACTAACCCCCTAACCACAATAAACACTAACACCCTAACAACAAAAAACACTAAACCCCAACAAGAAACAACCCTAAACACCTAACAACAAACAACACTAACTCCCTAACAACAAACAACCCTAACCAACAACAAACAACCCTAACCCACTAACAACAAACAACACTAACCCCCTAACAAGAAACTACTCTAACCCCGTAACAACAAACAACCTAAACCCTAACAACAAACAACCCTAACCCCCTAACAACAAACAACCCTAACCAAACAACAAACAACCCTAACCGACTAACAACAACCATCACTAACCCCCTAACAAGAAAGAACACTACCCCCTAAGAAGAAACAACACTAACCCCATAACAACAAACAACACTAACCCCCTAACAATAAACAACACTAACACCCTAACAACAACCAACCCGAACCCCCAAAGAACAAACGACACTAACCCCCTAAGAACAAACAACACTAACCCCCAACAACGAACAATAATAACACCCTAACAACACAAAACCTAACCCCTTATCAACAAACAACCCTAACCCACTAACAAAAAACTACCCTAACACCCTAACAACAAACAACCCTAACCCCCTAACAACAAACAACACTAACCCTCTAACAACAAACAACCCTAAACCCCTAACATCCAAGAACACTAACACCCTAACAACAAACAACCCTAACCCCCTAACAACAAACGCTAACCCCCAAACAACAAACAAACCTAACCCCTAAAAACCAAAAACACTAACCCACTAACAACAAACAACCCTAACCCACTATCAACGAACAACCCTAACACCCTAACAACAAACAACACTAACCCCCTAACAACAAACAACCCTAAACCCCTAACATCAAACAACACTAACCCCCTAACAACACAAAACACTAACACCCTAACAACAAACAACACTAAACCCCTAACAAGAAACTACACTAACCCCGTAACAACAAACAACACTAAACCCCTAACATCAAACAACACTAACCCCCTAACAACACAAAACACTAACACCCTAACAACAAACAACACTAAACCCCTAACAAGAAACTACACTAACCCCGTAACAACAAACAACACTAACCCCGTAACAACAAACAACGCTAACCCCAAACAACAAACAACCCTCAGCCCCTAACAAAAAACAATCCTAACCCCCGAAGAACCAACAACACTAACCACCTAACCACAATAAACACTAACACCCTAACAACAAAAACCACTAAACCCCAACAAGAAACAACCTTAAACCCATAACAACAAACAACACTAACCCCCTAACAACAAACAACCCTGACCAAACAACAAAAAAACCTAACCCACTAACAACAAACACTAACCCCCAAACAACAAACAACCCTAACCCCTAAAAACCAAAAACACTAACCCACTAACAACAAACAACCCTAACCCCCTAACAACAAACAACCCTAACCAAACAACAAACAACCCTAACCCACTAACAACAAACAACAGTAACCCCCTAACAAGAAACTACTTTAACCCCGTAACAACAAACAACAATAACCCCTAAAAACAAACAACCCTAACCAAACAACAAACGACCCTAAGCGACTAACAACAAACAACACTAACCCCCTAACAAGAAACAACACTAACACCCTAAGAAGAAACAACACTAACCCCCTAACAACAAACAACACTAACCCCCTAACAACAAACAACACTAACACCCTAACAACAACCAACCCTAACCCCCAAAGAACAAACAACACTAACCCCCTAAGAACAAACAACACTAACCCCCAACAACGAACAATACTAACCCCCTAACAACACAAAACCTAACACCTTTTCAACAAACAACCCTAACCCACTAACAAAAAACAACCCTAACACCCTAACAACAAACAACCCTAACCCCCTAACAACAAAAAACACTAACCCCCAATCAACAAACAACCCTAACCCCCTAACAACCAACAACACTAACCAAACAACAAACAACCCTAACCGACTAACAACAAACAACACTAACCCCCTAACAAGGAACAACACTAACTACCTAACAACAAACAACACTAACCCCCTAACAACAAACAACACTAACACCCTAACAACAACCAACCCTAACGCCCTAAGAACAAACAACACTAACCCCCTAAGAACAAACAACACTAACCCCCAACAACGAACAATACTAACCCCCTAACAACACAAAACCTAACCCCTTATCAACAAACAACCCTAACCCACTAACAAAAAACTACCCTAACACCCTACCAACAAACAACCCTAACCCCCTAACAACAAACAACACTAACCCTCTAACAACAAACAACCCTAAACCCCTAACATCAAAGAACACTAACACCCTAACAACAAACAACCCTAACCCCCTAACACCAAACACTAACCCCCAAACAACAAACAACCCTAACCCCTAAAAACCAAAAACACTAACCCACTAACAGAAAACAACCCTAACCCACTAACAACAAACAACCCTAACATCCTAACAACAAAAACCACTAAACCCCAACAAGAAACAACCCTAAACCCCTAACAACAAACAACACTAACCCCCTAACAAGAAACAACACTAACCCCCTAACAAGAAACAACACTAACCCCCTAACAACAAACAACAGTAACACCCTAACAACAACCAACCCTAACCCCCTAAGAACAAACAACACTAACCCCCTACGAACAAACAACACTAAAAACCAACAACGAACAAAACTAACCCCCTAACAACACAAAACCTAACCCCTTATCAACAAACAACACTAACCCTCTAACAAAAAACAACCCTAACACCCTAACAACAAACAACCCTAACCCCCTAACAACAAACAACACTAACCCTCTAACAACAAACAACCCTAAACACCTAACATCAAAGAACACTAACACCCTAACAACAAACAACCCTAACCCCCTAACAACAAACACTAACCCCCAAACACCAAACAACCCTAACCCCTAAAAACCAAAAACACTAACCCACTAACAACTAACAACCCTAACCCACTAACAACAAACAACCCTAACACCCTAACAACAAACAACACTAACCCCCTAACAACAAACAACCCTAAAGCACTAACATCAAACAACACTAACCCCCTAACAACACAAAACACTAACACCCTAACAACAAACAACACTAACACCCTAACAACAAAAACCACTAAACCCCAACAAGAAACAACCCTAAACCCCTAACAACAAACACTAACCACGTAACAGCAAAAAACACTAACAGCGTAACAACAAACAACCCTAACATCCAAACAACAAACAACCCTAACCCCCTAACAACAAACAATCCTAACCCCGAACAACCAACAACACTAACCCCCTAACCACAATAAACACTAACACCCTAACAACAAAAAACACTAAACCCCAACAAGAAACAACCCTAAACACCTAACAACAAACAACACTAACTCCCTAACAACAAACAACCCTAACCAACAACAAACAACCCTAACCCACTAACAACAAACAACACTAACCCCCTAACAAGAAACTACTCTAACCCCGTAACAACAAACAACCTAAACCCTAAAAACAAACAACCCTAACCCCCTAACAACAAACAACCCTAACCAAACAACAAACAACCCTAACCGACTAACAACAACCATCACTAACCCCCTAACAAGAAAGAACACTACCCCCTAAGAAGAAACAACACTAACCCCCTAACAACAAACAACACTAACCCCCTAACAATAAACAACTCTAACACCCTAACAACAACCAACCCGAACCCCCAAAGAACAAACGACACTAACCCCCTAAGAACAAACAACACTAACCCCCAACAACGAACAATAATAACCCCCTAACAACACAAAACCTAACCCCTTATCAACAAACAACCCTAACCCACTAACAAAAAACTACCCTAACACCCTAACAACAAACAACCCTAACCCCCTAACAACAAACAACACTAACCCTCTAACAACAAACAACCCTAAACCCCTAACATCCAAGAACACTAACACCCTAACAACAAACAACCCTAACCCCCTAACAACAAACACTAACCCCCAAACAACAAACAAACCTAACCCCTAAAAACCAAAAACACTAACCCACTAACAACAAACAACCCTAACCCACTATCAACGAACAACCCTAACACCCTAACAACAAACAACACTAACCCCCTAACAACAAACAACCCTAAACCCCTAACATCAAACAACACTAACCCCCTAACAACACAAAACACTAACACCCTAACAACAAACAACACTAAACCCCTAACAAGAAACTACACTAACCCCGTAACAACAAACAACACTAACCCCGTAACAACAAACAACGCTAACCCCAAACAACAAACAACCCTCAGCCCCTAACAAAAAACAATCCTAACCCCCGAAGAACCAACAACACTAACCACCTAACCACAATAAACACTAACACCCTAACAACAAAAACCACTAAACCCCAACAAGAAACAACCCTAAACCCCTAACAACAAACAACACTAACCCCCTAACAACAAACAACCCTGACCAAACAACAAAAAAACCTAACCCACAAACAACAAACACTAACCCCCAAACAACAAACAACCCTAACCCCTAAAAACCAAAAACACTAACCCACTAACAACAAACAACCCTAACCCCCTAACAACAAACAACCCTAACCCACTAACAACAAACAACAGTAACCCCCTAACAAGAAACTACTTTAACCCCGTAACAACAAACAACAATAACCCCTAAAAACAAACAACCCTAACCAAACAACAAACGACCCTAAGCGACTAACAACAAACAACACTAACCCCCTAACAAGAAACAACACTAACACCCTAAGAAGAAACAACACTAACCCCCTAACAACAAACAACACTAACACCCTAACAACAACCAACCCTAACCCCCAAAGAAGAAACAACACTAACCCCCTAAGAACAAACAACACTAACCCCCAACAACGAACAATACTAACCCACTAACAACACAAAACCTAACACCTTTTCAACAAACAACCCTAACCCACTAACAAAAAACAACCCTAACACCCTAACAACAAACAACCCTAACCCCCTAACAACAAAAAACACTAACCCCCAATCAACAAACAACCCTAACCCCCTAACAACCAACAACACTAACCAAACAACAAACAACCCTAACCGACTAACAACAAACAACACTAACCCCCTAACAAGGAACAACACTAACTCCCTAACAACAAACAACACTAACCCCCTAACAACAAACAACACTAACACCCTAACAACAACCAACCCTAACGCCCTAAGAACAAACACTAACTCCCTAAGAACAAACAACACTAACCCCCAACAACGAACAATACTAACCCCCTAACAACACAAAACCTAACCCCTTATCAACAAACAACCCTAACCCACTAACAAAAAACAACCCTAACACCCTACCAACAAACAACCCTAACCCCCTAACAACAAACAACACTAACCCTCTAACAACAAACAACCCTAAACCCCTAACATCAAAGAACACTAACACCCTAACAACAAACAACCCTAACCCCCTAACACCAAACACTAACCCCCAAACAACAAACAACCCTAACCCCTAAAAACCAAAAACACTAACCCACTAACAGAAAACAACCCTAACCCACTAACAACAAACAACCCTAACATCCTAACAACAAAAACCACTAAACCCCAACAAGAAACAACCCTAAACCCCTAACAACAAACAACACTAACCCCCTAACAAGAAACAACACTAACCCCCTAACAAGAAACAACACTAACCCCCTAACAACAAACAACAGTAACACCCTAACAACAACCAACCCTAACCCCCTAAGAACAAACAACACTAACCCCCTACGAACAAACAACACTAAAAACCAACAACGAACAAAACTAACCCCCTAACAACACAAAACCTAACCCCTTATCAACAAACAACACTAACCCTCTAACAAAAAACAACCCTAACACCCTAACAACAAACAACCCTAACCCCCTAACAACAAACAACACTAACCCTCTAACAACAAACAACCCTAAACACCTAACATCAAAGAACACTAACACCCTAACAACAAACAACCCTAACCCCCTAACAACAAACACTAACCCCCAAACACCAAACAACCCTAACCCCTAAAAACCAAAAACACTAACCCACTAACAACTAACAACCCTAACCCACTAACAACAAACAACCCTAACACCCTAACAACAAACAACACTAACCCCCTAACAACAAACAACCCTAAAGCACTAACATCAAACAACACTAACCCCCTAACAACACAAAACACTAACACCCTAACAACAAACAACACTAACACCCTAACAACAAAAACCACTAAACCCCAACAAGAAACAACCCTAAACCCCTAACAACAAACACTAACCACGTAACAGCAAAAAACACTAACAGCGTAACAACAAACAACCCTAACATCCAAACAACAAACAACCCTAACCCCCTAACAACAAACAATCCTAACCCCGAACAACCAACAACACTAACCCCCTAACCACAATAAACACTAACACCCTAACAACAAAAAACACTAAACCCCAACAAGAAACAACCCTAAACACCTAACAACAAACAACACTAACTCCCTAACAACAAACAACCCTAACCAACAACAAACAACCCTAACCCACTAACAACAAACAACACTAACCCCCTAACAAGAAACTACTCTAACCCCGTAACAACAAACAACCTAAACCCTAAAAACAAACAACCCTAACCAAACAACAAACAACCCTAACCGACTAACAACAACCATCACTAACCCCCTAACAAGAAAGAACACTACCCCCTAAGAAGAAACAACACTAACCCCCTAACAACAAACAACACTAACCCCCTAACAATAAACAACACTAACACCCTAACAACAACCAACCCGAACCCCCAAAGAACAAACGACACTAACCCCCTAAGAACAAACAACACTAACCCCCAACAACGAACAATAATAACCCCCTAACAACACAAAACCTAACCCCTTATCAACAAACAACCCTAACCCACTAACAAAAAACTACCCTAACACCCTAACAACAAACAACCCTAACCCCCTAACAACAAACAACACTAACCCTCTAACAACAAACAACCCTAAACCCCTAACATCAAAGAACACTACCACCCTAACAACAAACAACCCTAACCCCCTAACACCAAACACTAACCCCCAAACAACAAACAACCCTAACCCCTAAAAACCAAAAACACTAACCCACTAACAGAGAACAACCCTAACCCACTAACAACAAACAACCCTAACATCCTAACAACAAAAACCACTAAACCCCAACAAGAAACAACCCTAAACCCCTAACAACAAACAACACTAACCCCCTAACAAGAAACAACACTAACCCCCTAACAAGAAACAACACTAACCCCCTAACAACAAACAACACTAACACCCTAACAACAACCAACCCTAACCCCCTAAGAACAAACAACACTAACCCCCTACGAACAAACAACACTAAAAACCAACAACGAACAAAACTAACCCCCTAACAACACAAAACCTAACCCCTTATCAACAAACAACCCTAACCCTCTAACAAAAAACAACCCTAACACCCTAACAACAAACAACCCTAACCCCCTAACAACAAACAACACTAACCCTCTAACAACAAACAACCCTAAACACCTAACATCAAAGAACACTAACACCCTAACAACAAACAACCCTAACCCCCTAACAACAAACACTAACCCCCAAACACCAAACAACCCTAACCCCTAAAAACCAAAAACACTAACCCACTAACAACTAACAACCCTAACCCACTAACAACAAACAACCCTAACACCCTAACAACAAACAACACTAACCCCCTAACAACAAACAACCCTAAAGCACTAACATCAAACAACACTAACCCCCTAACAACACAAAACACTAACACCCTAACAACAAACAACACTAACACCCTAACAACAAAAACCACTAAACCCCAACAAGAAACAACCCTAAACCCCTAACAACAAACACTAACCACGTAACAGCAAACAACACTAACAGCGTAACAACAAACAACCCTAACATCCAAACAACAAACAACCCTAACCCCCTAAGAACAAACAATCCTAACCCCGAACAACCAACAACACTAACCCCCTAACCACAATAAACACTAACACCCTAACAACAAAAAACACTAAACCCCAACAAGAAACAACCCTAAACACCTAACAACAAACAACACTAACTCCCTAACAACAAACAACCCTAACTAACAACAAACAACCCTAACCCACTAACAACAAACAACACTAACCCCCTAACAAGAAACTACTCTAACCCCGTAACAACAAACAACCTAAACCCTAAAAACGAACAACCCTAACCCCCTAACAACAAACAACCCTAACCAAACAACAAACAACCCTAACCGACTAACAACAACCATCACTAACCCCCTAACAAGAAAGAACACTACCCCCTAAGAAGAAACAACACTAACCCCCTAACAACAAACAACACTAACCCCCTAACAATATACAACACTAACACCCTAACAACAACCAACCCGAACCCCCAAAGAACAAACGACACTAACCCCCTAAGAACAAACAACACTAACCCCCAACAACGAACAATAATAACACCCTAACAACACAAAACCTAACCCCTTATCAACAAACAACCCTAACCCACTAACAAAAAACTACCCTAACACCCTAACAACAAACAACCCTAACCCCCTAACAACAAACAACACTAACCCCCTAACAACAAACGCTAACCCCCAAACAACAAACAAACCTAACCCCTAAAAACCAAAAACACTAACCCACTAACAACAAACAACCCTAACCCACTATCAACGAACAACCCTAACACCCTAACAACAAACAACACTAACCCCCTAACAACAAACAACCCTAAACCCCTAACATCAAACAACACTAACCCCCTAACAACACAAAACACTAACACCCTAACAACAAACAACACTAAACCCCTAACAAGAAACTACACTAACCCCGTAACAACAAACAACACTAAACCCCTAACATCAAACAACACTAACCCCCTAACAACACAAAACACTAACACCCTAACAACAAACAACACTAAACCCCTAACAAGAAACTACACTAACCCCGTAACAACAAACAACACTAACCCCGTAACAACAAACAACGCTAACCCCAAACAACAAACAACCCTCAGCCCCTAACAAAAAACAATCCTAACCCCCGAAGAACCAACAACACTAACCACCTAACCACAATAAACACTAACACCCTAACAACAAAAACCACTAAACCCCAACAAGAAACAACCTTAAACCCATAACAACAAACAACACTAACCCCCTAACAACAAACAACCCTGACCAAACAACAAAAAAACCTAACCCACTAACAACAAACACTAACCCCCAAACAACAAACAACCCTAACCCCTAAAAACCAAAAACACTAACCCACTAACAACAAACAACCCTAACCCCCTAACAACAAACAACCCTAACCAAACAACAAACAACCCTAACCCACTAACAACAAACAACAGTAACCCCCTAACAAGAAACTACTTTAACCCCGTAACAACAAACAACAATAACCCCTAAAAACAAACAACCCTAACCAAACAACAAACGACCCTAAGCGACTAACAACAAACAACACTAACCCCCTAACAAGAAACAACACTAACACCCTAAGAAGAAACAACACTAACCCCCTAACAACAAACAACACTAACACCCTAACAACAACCAACCCTAACCCCCAAAGAACAAACAACACTAACCCCCTAAGAACAAACAACACTAACCCCCAACAACGAACAATACTAACCCCCTAACAACACAAAACCTAACACCTTTTCAACAAACAACCCTAACCCACTAACAAAAAACAACCCTAACACCCTAACAACAAACAACCCTAACCCCCTAACAACAAAAAACACTAACCCCCAATCAACAAACAACCCTAACCCCCTAACAACCAACAACACTAACCAAACAACAAACAACCCTAACCGACTAACAACAAACAACCCTAACATCCTAACAACAAAAACCACTAAACCCCAACAAGAAACAACCCTAAACCCCTAACAACAAACAACACTAACCCCCTAACAAGAAACAACACTAACCCCCTAACAAGAAACAACACTAACCCCCTAACAACAAACAACAGTAACACCCTAACAACAACCAACCCTAACCCCCTAAGAACAAACAACACTAACCCCCTACGAACAAACAACACTAAAAACCAACAACGAACAAAACTAACCCCCTAACAACACAAAACCTAACCCCTTATCAACAAACAACACTAACCCTCTAACAAAAAACAACCCTAACACCCTAACAACAAACAACCCTAACCCCCTAACAACAAACAACACTAACCCTCTAACAACAAACAACCCTAAACACCTAACATCAAAGAACACTAACACCCTAACAACAAACAACCCTAACCCCCTAACAACAAACACTAACCCCCAAACACCAAACAACCCTAACCCCTAAAAACCAAAAACACTAACCCACTAACAACTAACAACCCTAACCCACTAACAACAAACAACCCTAACACCCTAACAACAAACAACACTAACCCCCTAACAACAAACAACCCTAAAGCACTACCATCAAACAACACTAACCCCCTAACAACACAAAACACTAACACCCTAACAACAAACAACACTAACACCCTAACAACAAAAACCACTAAACCCCAACAAGAAACAACCCTAAACCCCTAACAACAAACACTAACCACGTAACAGCAAAAAACACTAACAGCGTAACAACAAACAACCCTAACATCCAAACAACAAACAACCCTAACCCCCTAACAACAAACAATCCTAACCCCGAACAACCAACAACACTAACCCCCTAACCACAATAAACACTAACACCCTAACAACAAAAAACACTAAACCCCAACAAGAAACAACCCTAAACACCTAACAACAAACAACACTAACTCCCTAACAACAAACAACCCTAACCAACAACAAACAACCCTAACCCAATAACAACAAACAACACTAACCCCCTAACAAGAAACTACTCTAACCCCGTAACAACAAACAACCTAAACCCTAAAAACAAGCAACCCTAACCCCCTAACAACAAACAACCCTAACCAAACAACAAACAACCCTAACCGACTAACAACAACCATCACTAACCCCCTAACAAGAAAGAACACTACCCCCTAAGAAGAAACAACACTAACCCCCTAACAACAAACAACACTAACCCCCTAACAATAAACAACACTAACACCCTAACAACAACCAACCCGAACCCCCAAAGAACAAACGACACTAACCCCCTAAGAACAAACAACACTAACCCCCAACAACGAACAATAATAACCCCCTAACAACACAAAACCTAACCCCTTATCAACAAACAACCCTAACCCACTAACAAAAAACTACCCTAACACCCTAACAACAAACAACCCTAACCCCCTAACAACAAACAACACTAACCCTCTAACAACAAACAACCCTAAACCCCTAACATCCAAGAACACTAACACCCTAACAACAAACAACCCTAACCCCCTAACAACAAACACTAACCCCCAAACAACAAACAAACCTAACCCCTAAAAACCAAAAACACTAACCCACTAACAACAAACAACCCTAACCCACTATCAACGAACAACCCTAACACCCTAACAACAAACAACACTAACCCCCTAACAACAAACAACCCTAAACCCCTAACATCAAACAACACTAACCCCCTAACAACACAAAACACTAACACCCTAACAACAAACAACACTAAACCCCTAACAAGAAACTACACTAACCCCGTAACAACAAACAACACTAACCCCGTAACAACAAACAACGCTAACCCCAAACAACAAACAACCCTCAGCCCCTAACAAAAAACAATCCTAACCCCCGAAGAACCAACAACACTAACCACCTAACCACAATAAACACTAACACCCTAACAACAAAAACCACTAAACCCCAACAAGAAACAACCCTAAACCCCTAACAACAAACAACACTAACCCCCTAACAACAAACAACCCTGACCAAACAACAAAAAAACCTAACCCACTAACAACAAACACTAACCCCCAAACAACAAACAACCCTAACCCATAAAAACCAAAAACACTAACCCACTAACAACAAACAACCCTAACCCCCTAACAACAAACATCCCTAACCAAACAACAAACAACCCTAACCCACTAACAACAAACAACAGTAACCCCCTAACAAGAAACTACTTTAACCCCGTAACAACAAACAACAATAACCCCTAAAAACAAACAACCCTAACCAAACAACAAACGACCCTAAGCGACTAACAACAAACAACACTAACCCCCTAACAAGAAACAACACTAACACCCTAAGAAGAAACAACACTAACCCCCTAACAACAAACAACACTAACCCCCTAACAACAAACAACACTAACACCCTAACAACAACCAACCCTAACCCCCAAAGAACAAACAACACTAACCCCCTAAGAACAAACAACACTAACCCCCAACAACGAACAATACTAACGCCCTAACAACACAAAACCTAACACCTTTTCAACAAACAAGCCTAACCCACTAACAAAAAACAACCCTAACACCCTAACAACAAACAACCCTAACCCCCTAACAACAAAAAACACTAACCCCCAATCAACAAACAACCCTAACCCCCTAACAACCAACAACACTAACCAAACAACAAACAACCCTAACCGACTAACAACAAACAACACTAACCCCCTAACAAGGAACAACACTAACTCCCTAACAACAAACAACACTAACCCCCTAACAACAAACAACACTAACACCCTAACAACAACCAACCCTAACGCCCTAAGAACAAACAACACTAACCCCCTAAGAACAAACAACACTAACCCCCAACAACGAACAATACTAACCCCCTAACAACACAAAACCTAACCCCTTATCAACAAACAACCCTAACCCACTAACAAAAAACAACCCTAACACCCTACCAACAAACAACCCTAACCCCCTAACAACAAACAACACTAACCCTCTAACAACAAACAACCCTAAACCCCTAACATCAAAGAACACTAACACCCTAACAACAAACAACCCTAACCCCCTAACACCAAACACTAACCCCCAAACAACAAACAACCCTAACCCCTAAAAACCAAAAACACTAACCCACTAACAGAAAACAACCCTAACCCACTAACAACAAACAACCCTAACATCCTAACAACAAAAACCACTAAACCCCAACAAGAAACAACCCTAAACCCCTAACAACAAACAACACTAACCCCCTAACAAGAAACAACACTAACCCCCTAACAAGAAACAACACTAACCCCCTAACAACAAACAACAGTAACACCCTAACAACAACCAACCCTAACCCCCTAAGAACAAACAACACTAACCCCCTACGAACAAACAACACTAAAAACCAACAACGAACAAAACTAACCCCCTAACAACACAAAACCTAACCCCTTATCAACAAACAACACTAACCCTCTAACAAAAAACAACCCTAACACCCTAACAACAAACAACCCTAACCCCCTAACAACAAACAACACTAACCCTCTAACAACAAACAACCCTAAACACCTAACATCAAAGAACACTAACACGCTAACAACAAACAACCCTAACCCCCTAACAACAAACACTGACCCCCAAACACCAAACAACCCTAACCCCTAAAAACCAAAAACACTAACCCACTAACAACTAACAACCCTAACCCACTAACAACAAACAACCCTAACACCCTAACAACAAACAACACTAACCCCCTAACAACAAACAACCCTAAAGCACTAACATCAAACAACACTAACCCCCTAACAACACAAAACACTAACACCCTAACAACAAACAACACTAACACCCTAACAACAAAAACCACTAAACCCCAACAAGAAACAACCCTAAACCCCTAACAACAAACACTAACCACGTAACAGCAAAAAACACTAACAGCGTAACAACAAACAACCCTAACATCCAAACAACAAACAACCCTAACCCCCTAACAACAAACAATCCTAACCCCGAACAACCAACAACACTAACCCCCTAACCACAATAAACACTAACACCCTAACAACAAAAAACACTAAACCCCAACAAGAAACAACCCTAAACACCTAACAACAAACAACACTAACTCCCTAACAACAAACAACCCTAACCAACAACAAACAACCCTAACCCACTAACAACAAACAACACTAACCCCCTAACAAGAAACTACTCTAACCCCGTAACAACAAACAACCTAAACCCTAAAAACAAGCAACCCTAACCCCCTAACAACAAACAACCCTAACCAAACAACAAACAACCCTAACCGACTAACAACAACCATCACTAACCCCCTAACAAGAAAGAACACTACCCCCTAAGAAGAAACAACACTAACCCCCTAACAACAAACAACACTAACCCCCTAACAATAAACAACACTAACACCCTAACAACAACCAACCCGAACCCCCAAAGAACAAACGACACTAACCCCCTAAGAACAAACAACACTAACCCCCAACAACGAACAATAATAACCCCCTAACAACACAAAACCTAACCCCTTATCAACAAACAACCCTAACCCACTAACAAAAAACTACCCTAACACCCTAACAACAAACAACCCTAACCCCCTAACAACAAACAACACTAACCCTCTAACAACAAACAACCCTAAACCCCTAACATCCAAGAACACTAACACCCTAACAACAAACAACCCTAACCCCCTAACAACAAACACTAACCCCCAAACAACAAACAAACCTAACCCCTAAAAACCAAAAACACTAACCCACTAACAACAAACAACCCTAACCCACTATCAACGAACAACCCTAACACCCTAACAACAAACAACACTAACCCCCTAACAACAAACAACCCTAAACCCCTAACATCAAACAACACTAACCCCCTAACAACACAAAACACTAACACCCTAACAACAAACAACACTAAACCCCTAACAAGAAACTACACTAACCCCGTAACAACAAACAACACTAACCCCGTAACAACAAACAACGCTAACCCCAAACAACAAACAACCCTCAGCCCCTAACAAAAAACAATCCTAACCCCCGAAGAACCAACAACACTAACCACCTAACCACAATAAACACTAACACCCTAACAACAAAAACCACTAAACCCCAACAAGAAACAACCCTAAACCCCTAACAACAAACAACACTAACCCCCTAACAACAAACAACCCTGACCAAACAACAAAAAAACCTAACCCACTAACAACAAACACTAACCCCCAAACAACAAACAACCCTAACCCCTAAAAACCAAAAACACTAACCCACTAACAACAAACAACCCTAACCCCCTAACAACAAACAACCCTAACCAAACAACAAACAACCCTAACCCACTAACAACAAACAACAGTAACCCCCTAACAAGAAACTACTTTAACCCCGTAACAACAAACAACAATAACCCCTAAAAACAAACAACCCTAACCAAACAACAAACGACCCTAAGCGACTAACAACAAACAACACTAACCCCCTAACAAGAAACAACACTAACACCCTAAGAAGAAACAACACTAACCCCCTAACAACAAACAACACTAACCCCCTAACAACAAACAACACTAACACCCTAACAACAACCAACCCTAACCCCCAAAGAACAAACAACACTAACCCCCTAAGAACAAACAACACTAACCCCCAACAACGAACAATACTAACGCCCTAACAACACAAAACCTAACACCTTTTCAACAAACAACCCTAACCCACTAACAAAAAACAACCCTAACACCCTAACAACAAACAACCCTAACCCCCTAACAACAAAAAACACTAACCCCCAATCAACAAACAACCCTAACCCCCTAACAACCAACAACACTAACCAAACAACAAACAACCCTAACCGACTAACAACAAACAACACTAACCCCCTAACAAGGAACAACACTAACTCCCTAACAACAAACAACACTAACCCCCTAACAACAAACAACACTAACACCCTAACAACAACCAACCCTAACGCCCTAAGAACAAACAACACTAACCCCCTAAGAACAAACAACACTAACCCCCAACAACGAACAATACTAACCCCCTAACAAAACAAAACCTAACCCCTTATCAACAAACAACCCTAACCCACTAACAAAAAACAACCCTAACACCCTACCAACAAACAACCCTAACCCCCTAACAACAAACAACACTAACCCTCTAACAACAAACAACCCTAAACCCCTAACATCAAAGAACACTAACACCCTAACAACAAACAACCCTAACCCCCTAACACCAAACACTAACCCCCAAACAACAAACAACCCTAACCCCTAAAAACCAAAAACACTAACCCACTAACAGAAAACAACCCTAACCCACTAACAACAAACAACCCTAACATCCTAACAACAAAAACCACTAAACCCCAACAAGAAACAACCCTAAACTCCTAACAACAAACAACACTAACCCCCTAACAAGAAACAACACTAACCCCCTAACAAGAAACAACACTAACCCCCTAACAACAAACAACAGTAACACCCTAACAACAACCAACCCTAACCCCCTAAGAACAAACAACACTAACCCCCTACGAACAAACAACACTAAAAACCAACAACGAACAAAACTAACCCCCTAACAACACAAAACCTAACCCCTTATCAACAAACAACACTAACCCTCTAACAAAAAACAACCCTAACACCCTAACAACAAACAACCCTAACCCCCTAACAACAAACAACACTAACCCTCTAACAACAAACAACCCTAAACACCTAACATCAAAGAACACTAACACCCTAACAACAAACAACCCTAACCCCCTAACAACAAACACTAACCCCCAAACACCAAACAACCCTAACCCCTAAAAACCAAAAACACTAACCCACTAACAACTAACAACCCTAACCCACTAACAACAAACAACCCTAACACCCTAACAACAAACAACACTAACCCCCTAACAACAAACAACCCTAAAGCACTAACATCAAACAACACTAACCCCCTAACAACACAAAACACTAACACCCTAACAACAAACAACACTAACACCCTAACAACAAAAACCACTAAACCCCAACAAGAAACAACCCTAAACCCCTAACAACAAACACTAACCACGTAACAGGAAACAACACTAACAGCGTAACAACAAACAACCCTAACATCCAAACAACAAACAACCCTAACCCCCTAACAACAAACAATCCTAACCCCGAACAACCAACAACACTAACCCCCTAACCACAATAAACACTAACACCCTAACAACAAAAAACACTAAACCCCAACAAGAAACAACCCTAAACACCTAACAACAAACAACACTAACTCCCTAACAACAAACAACCCTAACCAACAACAAACAACCCTAACCCACTAACAACAAACAACACTAACCCCCTAACAAGAAACTACTCTAACCCCGTAACAACAAACAACCTAAACCCTAAAAACAAACAACCCTAACCCCCTAACAACAAACAACCCTAACCAAACAACAAACAACCCTAACCGACTAACAACAACCATCACTAACCCCCTAACAAGAAAGAACACTACCCCCTAAGAAGAAACAACACTAACCCCCTAACAACAAACAACACTAACCCCCTAACAATAAACAACACTAACACCCTAACAACAACCAACCCGAACCCCCAAAGAACAAACGACACTAACCCCCTAAGAACAAACAACACTAACCCCCAACAACGAACAATAATAACCCCCTAACAACACAAAACCTAACCCCTTATCAACAAACAACCCTAACCCACTAACAAAAAACTACCCTAACACCCTAACAACAAACAACCCTAACCCCCTAACAACAAACAACACTAACCCTCTAACAACAAACAACCCTAAACCCCTAACATCCAAGAACACTAACACCCTAACAACAAACAACCCTAACCCCCTAACAACAAACACTAACCCCCAAACAACAAACAAACCTAACCCCTAAAAACCAAAAACACTAACCCACTAACAACAAACAACCCTAACCCACTATCAACGAACAACCCTAACACCCTAACAACAAACAACACTAACCCCCTAACAACAAACAACCCTAAACCCCTAACATCAAACAACACTAACCCCCTAACAACACAAAACACTAACACCCTAACAACAAACAACACTAAACCCCTAACAAGAAACTACACTAACCCCGTAACAACAAACAACACTAACCCCGTAACAACAAACAACGCTAACCCCAAACAACAAACAACCCTCAGCCCCTAACAAAAAACAATCCTAACCCCCGAAGAACCAACAACACTAACCACCTAACCACAATAAACACTAACACCCTAACAACAAAAACCACTAAACCCCAACAAGAAACAACCCTAAACCCCTAACAACAAACAACACTAACCCCCTAACAACAAACAACCCTGACCAAACAACAAAAAAACCTAACCCACAAACAACAAACACTAACCCCCAAACAACAAACAACCCTAACCCCTAAAAACCAAAAACACTAACCCACTAACAACAAACAACCCTAACCCCCTAACAACAAACAACCCTAACCCACTAACAACAAACAACAGTAACCCGCTAACAAGAAACTACTTTAACCCCGTAACAACAAACAACAATAACCCCTAAAAACAAACAACCCTAACCAAACAACAAACGACCCTAAGCGACTAACAACAAACAACACTAACCCCCTAACAAGAAACAACACTAACACCCTAAGAAGAAACAACACTAACCCCCTAACAACAAACAACACTAACCCCCTAACAACAAACAACACTAACACCCTAACAACAACCAACCCTAACCCCCAAAGAAGAAACAACACTAACCCCCTAAGAACAAACAACACTAACCCCCAACAACGAACAATACTAACCCACTAACAACACAAAACCTAACACCTTTTCAACAAACAACCCTAACCCACTAACAAAAAACAACCCTAACACCCTAACAACAAACAACCCTAACCCCCTAACAACAAAAAACACTAACCCCCAATCAACAAACAACCCTAACCCCCTAACAACCAACAACACTAACCAAACAACAAACAACCCTAACCGACTAACAACAAACAACACTAACCCCCTAACAAGGAACAACACTAACTCCCTAACAACAAACAACACTAACCCCCTAACAACAAACAACACTAACACCCTAACAACAACCAACCCTAACGCCCTAAGAACAAACACTAACTCCCTAAGAACAAACAACACTAACCCCCAACAACGAACAATACTAACCCCCTAACAACACAAAACCTAACCCCTTATCAACAAACAACCCTAACCCACTAACAAAAAACAACCCTAACACCCTACCAACAAACAACCCTAACCCCCTAACAACAAACAACACTAACCCTCTAACAACAAACAACCCTAAACCCCTAACATCAAAGAACACTACCACCCTAACAACAAACAACCCTAACCCCCTAACACCAAACACTAACCCCCAAACAACAAACAACCCTAACCCCTAAAAACCAAAAACACTAACCCACTAACAGAGAACAACCCTAACCCACTAACAACAAACAACCCTAACATCCTAACAACAAAAACCACTAAACCCCAACAAGAAACAACCCTAAACCCCTAACAACAAACAACACTAACCCCCTAACAAGAAACAACACTAACCCCCTAACAAGAAACAACACTAACCCCCTATCAACAAACAACAGTAACACCCTAACAACAACCAACCCTAACCCCCTAAGAACAAACAACACTAACCCCCTACGAACAAACAACACTAAAAACCAACAACGAACAAAACTAACCCCCTAACAACACAAAACCTAACCCCTTATCAACAAACAACACTAACCCTCTAACAAAAAACAACCCTAACACCCTAACAACAAACAACCCTAACCCCCTAACAACAAACAACACTAACCCTCTAACAACAAACAACCCTAAACACCTAACATCAAAGAACACTAACACCCTAACAACAAACAACCCTAACCCCCTAACAACAAACACTAACCCCCAAACACCAAACAACCCTAACCCCTAAAAACCAAAAACACTAACCCACTAACAACTAACAACCCTAACCCACTAACAACAAACAACCCTAACACCCTAACAACAAACAACACTAACCCCCTAACAACAAACAACCCTAAAGCACTAACATCAAACAACACTAACCCCCTAACAACACAAAACACTAACACCCTAACAACAAACAACACTAACACCCTAACAACAAAAACCACTAAACCCCAACAAGAAACAACCCTAAACCCCTAACAACAAACACTAACCACGTAACAGCAAAAAACACTAACAGCGTAACAACAAACAACCCTAACATCCAAACAACAAACAACCCTAACCCCCTAACAACAAACAATCCTAACCCCGAACAACCAACAACACTAACCCCCTAACCACAATAAACACTAACACCCTAACAACAAAAAACACTAAACCCCAACAAGAAACAACCCTAAACACCTAACAACAAACAACACTAACTCCCTAACAACAAACAACCCTAACCAACAACAAACAACCCTAACCCACTAACAACAAACAACACTAACCCCCTAACAAGAAACTACTCTAACCCCGTAACAACAAACAACCTAAACCCTAAAAACAAGCAACCCTAACCCCCTAACAACAAACAACCCTAACCAAACAACAAACAACCCTAACCGACTAACAACAACCATCACTAACCCCCTAACAAGAAAGAACACTACCCCCTAAGAAGAAACAACACTAACCCCCTAACAACAAACAACACTAACCCCCTAACAATAAACAACACTAACACCCTAACAACAACCAACCCGAACCCCCAAAGAACAAACGACACTAACCCCCTAAGAACAAACAACACTAACCCCCAACAACGAACAATAATAACCCCCTAACAACACAAAACCTAACCCCTTATCAACAAACAACCCTAACCCACTAACAAAAAACTACCCTAACACCCTAACAACAAACAACCCTAACCCCCTAACAACAAACAACACTAACCCTCTAACAACAAACAACCCTAAACCCCTAACATCCAAGAACACTAACACCCTAACAACAAACAACCCTAACCCCCTAACAACAAACACTAACCCCCAAACAACAAACAAACCTAACCCCTAAAAACCAAAAACACTAACCCACTAACAACAAACAACCCTAACCCACTATCAACGAACAACCCTAACACCCTAACAACAAACAACACTAACCCCCTAACAACAAACAACCCTAAACCCCTAACATCAAACAACACTAACCCCCTAACAACACAAAACACTAACACCCTAACAACAAACAACACTAAACCCCTAACAAGAAACTACACTAACCCCGTAACAACAAACAACACTAACCCCGTAACAACAAACAACGCTAACCCCAAACAACAAACAACCCTCAGCCCCTAACAAAAAACAATCCTAACCCCCGAAGAACCAACAACACTAACCACCTAACCACAATAAACACTAACACCCTAACAACAAAAACCACTAAACCCCAACAAGAAACAACCCTAAACCCCTAACAACAAACAACACTAACCCCCTAACAACAAACAACCCTGACCAAACAACAAAAAAACCTAACCCACAAACAACAAACACTAACCCCCAAACAACAAACAACCCTAACCCCTAAAAACCAAAAACACTAACCCACTAACAACAAACAACCCTAACCCCCTAACAACAAACAACCCTAACCCACTAACAACAAACAACAGTAACCCCCTAACAAGAAACTACTTTAACCCCGTAACAACAAACAACAATAACCCCTAAAAACAAACAACCCTAACCAAACAACAAACGACCCTAAGCGACTAACAACAAACAACACTAACCCCCTAACAAGAAACAACACTAACACCCTAAGAAGAAACAACACTAACCCCCTAACAACAAACAACACTAACCCCCTAACAACAAACAACACTAACACCCTAACAACAACCAACCCTAACCCCCAAAAAAGAAACAACACTAACCCCCTAAGAACAAACAACACTAACCCCCAACAACGAACAATACTAACCCACTAACAACACAAAACCTAACACCTTTTCAACAAACAACCCTAACCCACTAACAAAAAACAACCCTAACACCCTAACAACAAACAACCCTAACCCCCTAACAACAAAAAACACTAACCCCCAATCAACAAACAACCCTAACCCCCTAACAACCAACAACACTAACCAAACAACAAACAACCCTAACCGACTAACAACAAACAACACTAACCCCCTAACAAGGAACAACACTAACTCCCTAACAACAAACAACACTAACCCCCTAACAACAAACAACACTAACACCCTAACAACAACCAACCCTAACGCCCTAAGAACAAACACTAACTCCCTAAGAACAAACAACACTAACCCCCAACAACGAACAATACTAACCCCCTAACAACACAAAACCTAACCCCTTATCAACAAACAACCCTAACCCACTAACAAAAAACAACCCTAACACCCTACCAACAAACAACCCTAACCCCCTAACAACAAACAACACTAACCCTCTAACAACAAACAACCCTAAACCCCTAACATCAAAGAACACTACCACCCTAACAACAAACAACCCTAACCCCCTAACACCAAACACTAACCCCCAAACAACAAACAACCCTAACCCCTAAAAACCAAAAACACTAACCCACTAACAGAGAACAACCCTAACCCACTAACAACAAACAACCATAACATCCTAACAACAAAAACCACTAAACCCCAACAAGAAACAACCCTAAACCCCTAACAACAAACAACACTAACCCCCTAACAAGAAACAACACTAACCCCCTAACAAGAAACAACACTAACCCCCTAACAACAAACAACACTAACACCCTAACAACAACCAACCCTAACCCCCTAAGAACAAACAACACTAACCCCCTACGAACAAACAACACTAAAAACCAACAACGAACAAAACTAACCCCCTAACAACACAAAACCTACCCCCTTATCAACAAACAACCCTAACCCTCTAACAAAAAACAACCCTAACACCCTAACAACAAACAACCCTAACCCCCTAACAACAAACAACACTAACCCTCTAACAACAAACAACCCTAAACCCCTAACATCAAAGAACACTAACACCCTAACAACAAACAACCGTAACCCCCTAACAACAAACACTAACCCCCAAACACCAAACAACCCTAACCCCTAAAAACCAAAAACACTAACCCACTAACAACTAACAACCCTAACCCACTAACAACAAACAACCCTAACACCCTAACAACAAACAACACTAACCCCCTAACAACACAAAACACTAACACCCTAACAACAAACAACACTAACACCCTAACAACAAAAACTACTAAACCCCAACAAGAAACAACCCTAAACCCCTAACAACAAACACTAACCACGTAACAGCAAACAACACTAACAGCGTAACAACAAACAACCCTAACATCCAAACAACAAACAACCCTAACCCCCTAACAACAAACAATCCTAACCCCCGAACAACCAACAACACTAACCCCCTAACCACAATAAACACTAACACCCTAACAACAAAAAACACTAAACCCCAACAAGAAACAACCCTAAACCCCTAACAACAAACAACACTAACTCCCTAACAACAAACAACCCTAACCAAACAACAAACAACCCTAACCCACTAACAAAAAACAACCCTAACACCCTACCAACAAACAACCCTAACCCCCTAACAACAAACAACACTAACCCTCTAACAACAAACAACCCTAAACCCCTAACATCAAAGAACACTAACACCCTAACAACAAACAACCCTAACCCCCTAACACCAAACACTAACCCCCAAACAACAAACAACCCTAACCCCTAAAAACCAAAAACACTAACCCACTAACAGAAAACAACCCTAACCCACTAACAACAAACAACCCTAACATCCTAACAACAAAAACCACTAAACCCCAACAAGAAACAACCCTAAACCCCTAACAACAAACAACACTAACCCCCTAACAAGAAACAACACTAACACCCTAACAAGAAACAACACTAACCCCCTAACAACAAACAACAGTAACACCCTAACAACAACCAACCCTAACCCCCTAAGAACAAACAACACTAACCCCCTACGAACAAACAACACTAAAAACCAACAACGAACAAAACTAACCCCCTAACAACACAAAACCTAACCCCTTATCAACAAACAACACTAACCCTCTAACAAAAAACAACCCTAACACCCTAACAACAAACAACCCTAACCCCCTAACAACAAACAACACTAACCCTCTAACAACAAACAACCCTAAACACCTAACATCAAAGAACACTAACACCCTAACAACAAAGAACCCTAACCCCCTAACAACAAACACTAACCCCCAAACACCAAACAACCCTAACCCCTAAAAACCAAAAACACTAACCCACTAACAACTAACAACCCTAACCCACTAACAACAAACAACCCTAACACCCTAACAACAAACAACACTAACCCCCTAACAACAAACAACCCTAAAGCACTAACATCAAACAACACTAACCCCCTAACAACACAAAACACTAACACCCTAACAACAAACAACACTAACACCCTAACAACAAAAACCACTAAACCCCAACAAGAAACAACCCTAAACCCCTAACAACAAACACTAACCACGTAACAGCAAAAAACACTAACAGCGTAACAACAAACAACCCTAACATCCAAACAACAAACAACCCTAACCCCCTAACAACAAACAATCCTAACCCCGAACAACCAACAACACTAACCCCCTAACCACAATAAACACTAACACCCTAACAACAAAAAACACTAAACCCCAACAAGAAACAACCCTAAACACCTAACAACAAACAACACTAACTCCCTAACAACAAACAACCCTAACCAACAACAAACAACCCTAACCCACTAACAACAAACAACACTAACCCCCTAACAAGAAACTACTCTAACCCCGTAACAACAAACAACCTAAACCCTAAAAACAAACAACCCTAACCAAACAACAAACAACCCTAACCGACTAACAACAACCATCACTAACCCCCTAACAAGAAAGAACACTACCCCCTAAGAAGAAACAACACTAACCCCCTAACAACAAACAACACTAACCCCCTAACAATAAACAACACTAACACCCTAACAACAACCAACCCGAACCCCCAAAGAACAAACGACACTAACCCCCTAAGAACAAACAACACTAACCCCCAACAACGAACAATAATAACCCCCTAACAACACAAAACCTAACCCCTTATCAACAAACAACCCTAACCCACTAACAAAAAACTACCCTAACACCCTAACAACAAACAACCCTAACCCCCTAACAACAAACAACACTAACCCTCTAACAACAAACAACCCTAAACCCCTAACATCAAAGAACACTACCACCCTAACAACAAACAACCCTAACCCCCTAACACCAAACACTAACCCCCAAACAACAAACAACCCTAACCCCTAAAAACCAAAAACACTAACCCACTAACAGAGAACAACCCTAACCCACTAACAACAAACAACCCTAACATCCTAACAACAAAAACCACTAAACCCCAACAAGAAACAACCCTAAACCCCTAACAACAAACAACACTAACCCCCTAACAAGAAACAACACTAACCCCCTAACAAGAAACAACACTAACCCCCTAACAACAAACAACACTAACACCCTAACAACAACCAACCCTAACCCCCTAAGAACAAACAACACTAACCCCCTACGAACAAACAACACTAAAAACCAACAACGAACAAAACTAACCCCCTAACAACACAAAACCTACCCCCTTATCAACAAACAACCCTAACCCTCTAACAAAAAACAACCCTAACACCCTAACAACAAACAACCCTAACCCCCTAACAACAAACAACACTAACCCTCTAACAACAAACAACCCTAAACCCCTAACATCAAAGAACACTAACACCCTAACAACAAACAACCGTAACCCCCTAACAACAAACACTAACCCCCAAACACCAAACAACCCTAACCCCTAAAAACCAAAAACACTAACCCACTAACAACTAACAACCCTAACCCACTAACAACAAACAACCCTAACACCCTAACAACAAACAACACTAACCCCCTAACAACACAAAACACTAACACCCTAACAACAAACAACACTAACACCCTAGCAACAAAAACTACTAAACCCCAACAAGAAACAACCCTAAACCCCTAACAACAAACACTAACCACGTAACAGCAAACAACACTAACAGCGTAACAACAAACAACCCTAACATCCAAACAACAAACAACCCTAACCCCCTAACAACAAACAATCCTAACCCCCGAACAACCAACAACACTAACCCCCTAACCACAATAAACACTAACACCCTAACAACAAAAAACACTAAACCCCAACAAGAAACAACCCTAAACCCCTAACAACAAACAACACTAACTCCCTAACAACAAACAACCCTAACCAAACAACAAACAACCCTAACCCACTAACAAAAAACAACCCTAACACCCTACCAACAAACAACCCTAACCCCCTAACAACAAACAACACTAACCCTCTAACAACAAACAACCCTAAACCCCTAACATCAAAGAACACTAACACCCTAACAACAAACAACCCTAACCCCCTAACACCAAACACTAACCCCCAAACAACAAACAACCATAACCCCTAAAAACCAAAAACACTAACCCACTAACAGAAAACAACCCTAACCCACTAACAACAAACAACCCTAACATCCTAACAACAAAAACCACTAAACCCCAACAAGAAACAACCCTAAACCCCTAACAACAAACAACACTAACCCCCTAACAAGAAACAACACTAACCCCCTAACAAGAAACAACACTAACCCCCTAACAACAAACAACAGTAACACCCTAACAACAACCAACCCTAACCCCCTAAGAACAAACAACACTAACCCCCTACGAACAAACAACACTAAAAACCAACAACGAACAAAACTAACCCCCTAACAACACAAAACCTAACCCCTTATCAACAAACAACACTAACCCTCTAACAAAAAACAACCCTAACACCCTAACAACAAACAACCCTAACCCCCTAACAACAAACAACACTAACCCTCTAACAACAAACAACCCTAAACACCTAACATCAAAGAACACTAACACCCTAACAACAAACAACCCTAACCCCCTAACAACAAACACTAACCCCCAAACACCAAACAACCCTAACCCCTAAAAACCAAAAACACTAACCCACTAACAACTAACAACCCTAACCCACTAACAACAAACAACCCTAACACCCTAACAACAAACAACACTAACCCCCTAACAACAAACAACCCTAAAGCACTAACATCAAACAACACTAACCCCCTAACAACACAAAACACTAACACCCTAACAACAAACAACACTAACACCCTAACAACAAAAACCACTAAACCCCAACAAGAAACAACCCTAAACCCCTAACAACAAACACTAACCACGTAACAGCAAAAAACACTAACAGCGTAACAACAAACAACCCTAACATCCAAACAACAAACAACCCTAACCCCCTAACAACAAACAATCCTAACCCCGAACAACCAACAACACTAACCCCCTAACCACAATAAACACTAACACCCTAACAACAAAAAACACTAAACCCCAACAAGAAACAACCCTAAACACCTAACAACAAACAACACTAACTCCCTAACAACAAACAACCCTAACCAACAACAAACAACCCTAACCCACTAACAACAAACAACACTAACCCCCTAACAAGAAACTACTCTAACCCCGTAACAACAAACAACCTAAACCCTAAAAACAAACAACCCTAACCCCCTAACAACAAACAACCCTAACCAAACAACAAACAACCCTAACCGACTAACAACAACCATCACTAACCCCCTAACAAGAAAGAACACTACCCCCTAAGAAGAAACAACACTAACCCCCTAACAACAAACAACACTAACCCCCTAACAATAAACAACACTAACACCCTAACAACAACCAACCCGAACCCCCAAAGAACAAACGACACTAACCCCCTAAGAACAAACAACACTAACCCCCAACAACGAACAATAATAACCCCCTAACAACACAAAACCTAACCCCTTATCAACAAACAACCCTAACCCACTAACAAAAAACTACCCTAACACCCTAACAACAAACAACCCTAACCCCCTAACAACAAACAACACTAACCCTCTAACAACAAACAACCCTAAACCCCTAACATCAAAGAACACTACCACCCTAACAACAAACAACCCTAACCCCCTAACACCAAACACTAACCCCCAAACAACAAACAACCCTAACCCCTAAAAACCAAAAACACTAACCCACTAACAGAGAACAACCCTAACCCACTAACAACAAACAACCCTAACATCCTAACAACAAAAACCACTAAACCCCAACAAGAAACAACCCTAAACCCCTAACAACAAACAACACTAACCCCCTAACAAGAAACAACACTAACCCCCTAACAAGAAACAACACTAACCCCCTAACAACAAACAACACTAACACCCTAACAACAACCAACCCTAACCCCCTAAGAACAAACAACACTAACCCCCTACGAACAAACAACACTAAAAACCAACAACGAACAAAACTAACCCCCTAACAACACAAAACCTACCCCCTTATCAACAAACAACCCTAACCCTCTAACAAAAAACAACCCTAACACCCTAACAACAAACAACCCTAACCCCCTAACAACAAACAACACTAACCCTCTAACAACAAACAACCCTAAACCCCTAACATCAAAGAACACTAACACCCTAACAACAAACAACCGTAACCCCCTAACAACAAACACTAACCCCCAAACACCAAACAACCCTAACCCCTAAAAACCAAAAACACTAACCCACTAACAACTAACAACCCTAACCCACTAACAACAAACAACCCTAACACCCTAACAACAAACAACACTAACCCCCTAACAACACAAAACACTAACACCCTAACAACAAACAACACTAACACCCTAGCAACAAAAACTACTAAACCCCAACAAGAAACAACCCTAAACCCCTAACAACAAACACTAACCACGTAACAGCAAACAACACTAACAGCGTAACAACAAACAACCCTAACATCCAAACAACAAACAACCCTAACCCCCTAACAACAAACAATCCTAACCCCCGAACAACCAACAACACTAACCCCCTAACCACAATAAACACTAACACCCTAACAACAAAAAACACTAAACCCCAACAAGAAACAACCCTAAACCCCTAACAACAAACAACACTAACTCCCTAACAACAAACAACCCTAACCAAACAACAAACAACCCTAACCCACTAACAAAAAACAACCCTAACACCCTACCAACAAACAACCCTAACCCCCTAACAACAAACAACACTAACCCTCTAACAACAAACAACCCTAAACCCCTAACATCAAAGAACACTAACACCCTAACAACAAACAACCCTAACCCCCTAACACCAAACACTAACCCCCAAACAACAAACAACCATAACCCCTAAAAACCAAAAACACTAACCCACTAACAGAAAACAACCCTAACCCACTAACAACAAACAACCCTAACATCCTAACAACAAAAACCACTAAACCCCAACAAGAAACAACCCTAAACCCCTAACAACAAACAACACTAACCCCCTAACAAGAAACAACACTAACCCCCTAACAAGAAACAACACTAACCCCCTAACAACAAACAACAGTAACACCCTAACAACAACCAACCCTAACCCCCTAAGAACAAACAACACTAACCCCCTACGAACAAACAACACTAAAAACCAACAACGAACAAAACTAACCCCCTAACAACACAAAACCTAACCCCTTATCAACAAACAACACTAACCCTCTAACAAAAAACAACCCTAACACCCTAACAACAAACAACCCTAACCCCCTAACAACAAACAACACTAACCCTCTAACAACAAACAACCCTAAACACCTAACATCAAAGAACACTAACACCCTAACAACAAACAACCCTAACCCCCTAACAACAAACACTAACCCCCAAACACCAAACAACCCTAACCCCTAAAAACCAAAAACACTAACCCACTAACAACTAACAACCCTAACCCACTAACAACAAACAACCCTAACACCCTAACAACAAACAACACTAACCCCCTAACAACAAACAACCCTAAAGCACTAACATCAAACAACACTAACCCCCTAACAACACAAAACACTAACACCCTAACAACAAACAACACTAACACCCTAACAACAAAAACCACTAAACCCCAACAAGAAACAACCCTAAACCCCTAACAACAAACACTAACCACGTAACAGCAAAAAACACTAACAGCGTAACAACAAACAACCCTAACATCCAAACAACAAACAACCCTAACCCCCTAACAACAAACAATCCTAACCCCGAACAACCAACAACACTAACCCCCTAACCACAATAAACACTAACACCCTAACAACAAAAAACACTAAACCCCAACAAGAAACAACCCTAAACACCTAACAACAAACAACACTAACTCCCTAACAACAAACAACCCTAACCAACAACAAACAACCCTAACCCACTAACAACAAACAACACTAACCCCCTAACAAGAAACTACTCTAACCCCGTAACAACAAACAACCTAAACCCTAAAAACAAACAACCCTAACCCCCTAACAACAAACAACCCTAACCAAACAACAAACAACCCTAACCGACTAACAACAACCATCACTAACCCCCTAACAAGAAAGAACACTACCCCCTAAGAAGAAACAACACTAACCCCCTAACAACAAACAACACTAACCCCCTAACAATAAACAACACTAACACCCTAACAACAACCAACCCGAACCCCCAAAGAACAAACGACACTAACCCCCTAAGAACAAACAACACTAACCCCCAACAACGAACAATAATAACCCCCTAACAACACAAAACCTAACCCCTTATCAACAAACAACCCTAACCCACTAACAAAAAACTACCCTAACACCCTAACAACAAACAACCCTAACCCCCTAACAACAAACAACACTAACCCTCTAACAACAAACAACCCTAAACCCCTAACATCCAAGAACACTAACACCCTAACAACAAACAACCCTAACCCCCTAACAACAAACACTAACCCCCAAACAACAAACAAACCTAACCCCTAAAAACCAAAAACACTAACCCACTAACAACAAACAACCCTAACCCACTATCAACGAACAACCCTAACACCCTAACAACAAACAACACTAACCCCCTAACAACAAACAACCCTAAACCCCTAACATCAAACAACACTAACCCCCTAACAACACAAAACACTAACACCCTAACAACAAACAACACTAAACCCCTAACAAGAAACTACACTAACCCCGTAACAACAAACAACACTAACCCCGTAACAACAAACAACCCTAACCCCTAAAAACCAAAAACACTAACCCACTAACAGAAAACAACACTAACCCACTAACAACAAACAACCCTAACATCCTAACAACAAAAACCACTAAACCCCAACAAGAAACAACCCTAAACCCCTAACAACAAACAACACTAACCCCCTAACAAGAAACAACACTAACCCCCTAACAAGAAACAACACTAACTCCCTAACAACAAACAACACTAACACCCTAACAACAACCAACCCTAACCCCCTAAGAACAAACAACACTAAACCCCTACGAACAAACAACACTTAAAACCAACAACGAACAAACCTAACCCCCTAACAACACAAAACCTAACCCCTTATCAACAAACAACCCTAACCCTCTAACAAAAAACAACCCTAACACCCTAACAACAAACAACCCTAACCCCCTAACAACAAACAACACTAACCCTCTAACAAACAACCCTAAACCCCAACATCAAAGAACACTAACACCCTAACAACAAACAACCGTAACCCCCTAACAACAAACACTAACCCCCAAACACCAAACAACCCTAACCCCTAAAAACCAAAAACACTAACCCACTAACAACTAACAACCCTAACCCACTAACAACAAACAACCCTAACACCCTAACAACAAACAACACTAACCCCCTAACAACACAAAACACTAACACCCTAACAACAAACAACACTAACACCCTAACAACAAAAACTACTAAACCCCAACAAGAAACAACCCTAAACCCCTAACAACAAACACTAACCACGTAACAGCAAACAACACTAACAGCGTAACAACAAACAACCCTAACATCCAAACAACAAACAACCCTAACCCCCTAACAACAAACAATCCTAACCCCCGAACAACCAACAACACTAACCCCCTAACCACAATAATCACTAACACCCGAACAACAAAAAACACTAAACCCCAACAAGAAACAACCCTAAACCCCTAACAACAAACAACACTAACTCCCTAACAACAAACAACCCTAACCAAACAACAAACAACCCTAACCCACTAACAACAAACAACACTAACCCCCTAACAAGAAACTACTCTAACCCCGTAACAACAAACAACCTAAACCCTAAAAACAAACAACCCTAAACCCCTAACAACAAACAACCCTAACCAAACAACAAACAACCCTAACCGACTAACAACAACCATCACTAACACCCTAACAAGAAAGAACACTACCCCCTAAGAAGAAACAACACTAACCCCCTAACAACAAACAACACTAGCCCCTAACAACAAACACTAACCCCCAAACAACAAACAACACTAACCCCTAAAAACCAAAAACAGTAACCCACTAACAAAAGCAGCCCTAATCCACTAACAACGAACAACCCTAACACCCTAACAACAAACAACCCTAAACCCCTAACATAAAACAACACTAACCCCCTAACAACAAACAACAATAAAACCATAACAACAAACAACACAAACACCCTAACAACAAAAACCACTAAACCCCAACAAGAAACAACCCTAAACCCCTAACAACAAACACTAACCCCCTAACAACAAACAACACTAAACCCCTAACAAGAAACTACCCTAACCCAGTAACAACAAACAACCCTAACCCCCAAACAACAAACAACCCTAACCCCCTAACATCAAACAATCCTAACCCCCGAACAACCAACAACACTAACCCCCTAACCACAATAAACACTAACACCCGAACAACAAAAACCATTAAACCCCAACAAGAAACAACCCTAATCCCCTAACAGCAAACAACACTAACCCCCTAACAACAAACAACCCTAACCAAACAACAAACAACCCTAACCCACTAACAACAAACAACACTAACACCCTAACAACAAACAACGCTAACCCCCTAACAACAAACAACACTAACACCCTAACAACAAACAACCCTAACCCCCTAACAACAAACAACACTAACCCCCTAACAACAAACAACCCTAAACCCCTAACATCAAAGAACACTAACACCCTAACAAAAAACAACCCTATCCCTCTAACTACAAACACTAACCCCCAAACAACAAACAACCCTAACCCCTAAAAACCAAAAACACTAACCCACTAACAACAAACGACCCTAACCCACTCCCATCAAACAACACTAACCCCCAACACCACAAAACACTAACATCCTAACAACAAACAACACTAACCCCCTAAGAACAAACAACCCTAACCAAACAACAAACAACCCTAACCCATAAAAACAAAAAACCCTAAACCCCTAACAACAAACAACCCTAACCAAACAACAAAAAACCCTAACCGACTAACAACAAAAAACACTAACCCCCTAACAAGAAACAACAGTAACCCCCTAACAAGAAACAACACTAACCCCCTAACAACAAACAATACTAACACCCTAACAACAACCAACGCTAACCCCCTAAGAACAAACAACACTAAACACTAAGAACAAACAATATTAAACCCCAACAACGAACAATACCAACCCCTAACAACACAAAACCTAACCCCTTATCAACAAACAACCCTAACCCACTAACAAAAAACAACCCTAACACCCTAACAACAAACAACCCTAAACCCCTAACAACAAACAACACTCACCCCCAAACAACAAACAACCCTAACCCCTAAAAACCAAAAACACTAACCCACTAACAACAAACAACCCTAACCCCCTAACAACAAACAACCCTAAACCCCAACATCAAACAACACTAACCCCTAACAACAAACAACAATAAAACCCTAACAACAAACAACACTAACACCCTAACAACAAACAACCCAAACCAAACAACAAACAACCCTAACCCACTAACAACAAGCAACACTAACCCCCTAAGAAGATACTACACTAACCCCGTAACAACAAACAACCCTAAACCCTAAAAACAAACAACCCTAACCCCCTAACAACAAACAACCCTAGCCAAACAACAAACAACCCTAAGCGACTAACAAGAAACAACACTAACCCCCTAACAAGAAACAACAGTAACCCCCTAACAAGAAACAACACTAACCCCCTAACAACAAACAACACTAACACCCTAACAACAACCAACCCTAACCCCCTAAGAACAAACAACACTAAGCACTAAGAACAAACAATACTAACCCCCAACAACGAACAATACCAACCCCTAACAACACAAAACCTAACCCCTTATCAACAAACAACCCTAACCCACTAACAAAAAACAACCCTAACACCCTAACAACAAACAACCCTAAACCCCTAACAACAAACACTAACCCCCAAACAACAAACAACCCTAACCCCTAAAAACCAAAAACACTAACCCACTAAAAACAAACAACCCTAACCCCCTAACAACAAACAACCCTAAACCCCTAACATCAAACAACACTAACCCCCTAACAACACAAAACACTAACACCCTAACAACAAACAACACTAACACCCTAACAACAAAAACCACTAAACCCCAACAATAAAAAACCCTAAACCCCTAACAACAAACACTAACCCCCTAACAACAAACAACACTAAACCCCTAACAAGAAACTACCCTAACCCCGTAGCAACAAACAACACTAACCCCTAACAAGAAACTACCCTAACACCCTAACAACAAACAACAATAAAACCCTAACAACAAACAACACTAACACCCTAACAACAAAAACCACTAAACCCCAACAAGAAACAACCTTAAACCCCTAACAACAAACAACACTAACCCCCTAACAACAAACAACCCTAACCCCTAAAAACCAAAAACACTAACCCACTAACAACAAAAAACCCTAACCCGCTAACAACAAACAACTCTAACACCCTAACAACAAACAACACTAACCCCCTACAAACAAACAACCCTAACCCCTAAAAAACAAAAACACTAACCCACTAACAACAAAGAACCCTAACCCGCTAACAACAAACAACCCTAACACCCTAACAACAAACAACACTAACCCCCTAACAACAAACAACAGTAACACCCTAACAACAACCAACCCTAACCCCCTAAGAACAAACAACACTAACCCCCTAAGAACAAACAACACTAACCCCAACAACGAACAATACTAACCCCCTAAAAACACAAAACCGAACCCCTTATCAACAAACAACCCTAACCCACTAACAAAAAACAACCCTAACCCCCTTAGAACAAACAACACTAACCCTCTAACAACAAACAACCCTAAATCCCTAACATCAAACAACCCTAAAACCCTAACATCAAAGAACACTAACACCCTAACAACAAACAACCCTAACCCCCTAACAACAAACACTAACCCCCAAACAACAAAGAACCCTAACCCCTAAAAACCAAAAACACTAACCCACTAACAAAAAACAACCCTAACCCACTAACAACAAACAACCCTAACACCCTAAAAACAAACAACACTAACCCCCTAACAAAAAACAACCGTAAACCCCTAACATCAAACAACACTAACCCCCTAACAACACCAAACACTAACACCCTAACAACAAACAACACTAACACCCTAACAACAAAAACCACTAAACCCCAACAAGAAACAACACCAAACCCCTAACAAGAAACTACCCTAACCCCGTAACAACAAACAACCCTAAGCCCCAAACAACAAACAACCCTAACCCCCTAACAACAAACAATGCTAACCCCCGAACAAGCAAAAACACTAACCCCCTAACCACAATAAACACTAACACCCTAACAAAAAAAACAACTAAACCCAACAAGAAACAACCCTAAACCCCTAACAACAATCAACACTAACCCCCTAACAACAAACAACCCTAAACCCCTAACATCAAAGAACACTAACACCCTAACAACAAACAACCGTATCCCTCTAACTACAAACACTAACCCCCAAACAACAAACAACCCTAACCCCTAAAAACCAAAAACACTAACCCACTAACAACAAACGACCCTAACCCACTCCCATCAAACAACACTAACCCCCAACAACACAAAACACTAACACCCTAACAACAAACAACACTAACCCCCTAAGAACAAACAACCCTAACCAAACAACAAACAACCCTAACCCATAAAAACAAACAACCCTAAACCCCTAACAACAAACAACCCTAACCAAACAACAAAAAACCCTAACCGACTAAAAACAAACAACACTAACCCCCTAACAAGAAACAACAGTAACCCCCTAACAAGAAACAACATTAACCCCCTAACAACAAACAATACTAACACCCTAACAACAACCAACGCTAACCCCCTAAGAACAAACAACACTAAACACTAAGAACAAACAATATTAAACCCCAACAACGAACAATACCAACCCCTTACAACACAAAACCTAACCCCTTATCAACAAACAACCCTAACCCACTAACAAAAAACAACCCTAACACCCTAACAACAAACAACCCTAAACCACTAACAACAAACAACACTAACCCCCAAACAACAAACAACCCTAACCCCTAAAAACCAAAAACACTAACCCACTAACAACAAACAACCCTAACCCCCTAACAACAAACAACCCTAAACCCCAACATCAAACAACACTAACCCCTAACAACAAAAAACAATAAAACCCTAACAACAAACAACACTAACATCCTAACAACAAAAACCACTAAACCCCAACAAGAAACAACCCTATACCCCTAACAACAAACAACACTAACCCCCTAACAACAAACAACCCTAACCAAACAACAAACAGCCCTAACCCACTAACAACAAACAACACTAACCCCCTAAGAAGATACTACACTAACCCCGTAACAACAAACAACCCTAAACCCTAAAAACAAACAACCCTAACCCCCTAACAACAAACAACCCGAGCCAAACAACAAACAACCCTAAGCGACTAACAAGAAACAACACTAACCCCCTAACAAGAAACAACAGTAACCCCCTAACAAGAAACAACACTAACCCCCTAACAACAAACAACACTAACACCCTAACAACAACCAACCTTAACCCCCTAAGAACAAACAACACTAAGCACTAAGAACAAACAATACTAACCCCCAACAACGAACAATACCAACCCCTAACAACACAAAACCTAACCCCTTATCAACAAACAACACTAACCCACTAACAAAAAACAACCCTAACACCCTAACAACAAACAACCCTAAACCCCTAACAACAAACACTAACCCCCAAACAACAAACAACCCTAACCCCTAAAAACCAAAAACACTAACCCACTAACAACAAACAACCCTAACACCCTAACAACAAACAACCCTAAACCCCTAACATCAAACAACACTAACCCCCTAACAACACAAAACACTAACACCCTAACAACAAACAACACTAACACCCTAACAACAAAAACCACTAAACCCCAACAATAAAAAACCCTAAACCCCTAACAACAAACACTAACCCCCTAACAACAAACAACACTAAACCCCTAACAAGAAACTACCCTAACCCCGTAGCAACAAACAACACTAACCCCTAACAAGAAACTACCCTAACACCCTAACAACAAACAACAATAAAACCCTAACAACAAACAACACTAACACCCTAACAACAAAAACCACTAAACCCCAACAAGAAACAACCTTAAACACCTAACAACAAACAAAACTAACCCCCTAACAACAAACAACCCTAACCCGTAAAAACCAAAAACACTAACCCACTAACAACAAACAACCCTAACCCGCTAACAACAAACAACTCTAACACCCTAACAACAAACAACACTAACCCCCTACCAACAAACAACCCTAACCCCTAAAAAACAAAAACACTAACCCACTAACAACAAACAACCCTAACCCGCTAACAACAAACAACCCTAACACCCTAACAACAAACAACACTAACCCCCTAACAACAAACAACAGTAACACCCTAACAACAACCAACCCTAACCCCCTAAGAACAAACAACACTAACCCCCTAAGAACAAACAACACTAACCCCAACAACGAACAATACTAACCCCCTAAAAACACAAAACCGAACCCCTTATCAACAAACAACCCTAACCCACTAACAAAAAACAACCCTAACCCCCTTAGAACAAACAACACTAACCCTCTAACAACAAACAACCCTAAATCCCTAACATCAAATAACCCTAAAACCCTAACATCAAAGAACACTAACACCCTAACAACAAACAACCCTAACCCCCTAACAACAAACACTAACCCCCAAACAACAAAGAACCCTAACCCCTAAAAACCAAAAACACTAACCCACTAACAAAAAACAACCCTAACCCACTAACAACAAACAACCCTAACACCCTAACAACAAACAACACTAACCCCCTAACAAAAAACAACCGTAAACCCCTAACATCAAACAACACTAACCCCCTAACAACACAAAACACTAACACCCTAACAACAAACAACACTAACACCCTAACAACAAAAACCACTAAACCCCAACAAGTAACAACACCAAATCCCTAACAAGAAACTACCCTAACCCCGTAACAACAAACAACCCTAACCCCCAAACAACAAACAACCCTAACCCCCTAACAACAAACAATCCTAACCCCCGAACAAGCAACAACACTAACCCCCTAACCACAATAAACACTAACACCCTAACAACAAAAACCACTAAACCCAACAAGAAACAACCCTAAACCCCTAACAACAAACAACACTAACCCCCTAACAACAAACAACCCTAAACCCCTAACATCAAAGAACACTAACACCCTAACAACAAACAACCCTATCCCTCTAACTACAAACACTAACCCCCCAACAACAAACAACCCTAACCCCTAAAAACCAAAAACACTAACCCACTAACAACAAACGACCCTAACCCACTCCCATCAAACAACACTAACCCCCAACAACACAAAACACTAACACCCTAACAACAAACAACACTAACCCCCTAAGAACAAACAACCCTAACCAAACAACAAACAACCCTAACCCATAAAAACAAACAACCCTAAACCCCTAACAACAAACAACCCTAACCAAACAACAAAAAACCCTAACCGACTAACAACAAACAACACTAACCCCCTAACAAGAAACAACAGTAACCCCCTAACAAGAAACAACACTAACCCCCTAACAACAAACAATACTAATACCCTAACAACATCCAACGCTAACCCCCTAAGAACAAACAACACTAAACACTAAGAACAAACAATATTAAACACCAACAACGAACAATACCAACCCCTTACAACACAAAACCTAACCCCTTATCAACAAACAACCCTAACCCACTAACAAAAAACAACCCTAACACCCTAACAACAAACAACCCTAAACCCCTAACAACAAACAACACTAACCCCCAAACAACAAACAACCCTAACCCCTAAAAACCAGAAACACTAACCCACTAACAACAAACAACCCTAACCCCCTAACAACAAACAACCCTAAACCCCAACATCAAACAACACTAACCCCTAACAACACACAACAATAAAACCCTAACAACAAACAACACTAACACCCTAACAACAAAAACCACTAAACCCCAACAAGAAACAACCCTATACCCCTAACAACAAACAACACTAACCCCCTAACAACAAACAACCCTAACCAAACAACAAACAACCCTAACCCACTAACAACAAACAACACTAACCCCCTAAGAAGATACTACACTAACCCCGTAACAACAAACAACCCTAAACCCTAAAAACAAACAACCCTAACCCCCTAACAACAAACAACCCTAGCCAAACAACAAACAACCCTAACCGACTAACAAGAAACAACACTAACCCCCTAACAAGAAACAACAGTAACCCCCTAACAAGAAACAACACTAACACCCTAACAACAAACAACACTAACACCCTAACAACAACCAACCCTAACCCCCTAAGAACAAACAACACTAAGCACTAAGAACAAACAATACTAACCCCCAACAACGAACAGTACCAACCCCTAACAACACAAAACCTAAAACCTTATCAACAAACAACCCTAATCCACTAACAAAAAACAACCCTAACACCCTAACAACAAACAACCCTAACCCCCTAACAACAAACACTCACCCCCAAACAACAAACAACTCTAACCCCTAAAAACCAAAAACACTAACCCACTAACAACAAACAACCCTAAACCCCTAACATCAAACAACACTAACCCCCTAACAACACAAAACACTAACACCCTAACAACAAACAACACTAACACCCTAACAACAAAAACCACTAAACCCCAACAATAAAAAACCCTAAACCCCTAACAACAAACACTAACCCCCTAACAACAAACAACACTAAACCCCTAACAAGAAACTACCCTAACCCCGTAGCAACAAACAACACTAACCGCTAACAAGAAACTACCCTAACACCCTAACAACAAACAACAATAAAACGCTAACAACAAACAACACTAACACCCTAACAACAAAAACCACTAAACCCCAACAAGAAACAACCTTAAACCCCTAACAACAAACAACACTAACCCCCTAACAACAAACAACCCTAACCCCTAAAAACCAAAAACACTAACCCACTAACAACAAACAACCGTAACCCGCTAACAACAAACAACTCTAACACCCTAACAACAAACAACAATAACCCCTACCAACAAACAACCCTAACCCCTAAAAAACAAAAACACTAACCCACTAACAACAAACAACCCTAACCCGCTAACAACAAACAACCCTAACACCCTAACAACAAACAACACTAACCCCCTAACAACAAACAACCCTAACCCCTAAAAACCAAAAACACTAACCCACTAACAACAAACAACCCTAACCCGTAAACAACAAACAACTCTAACACCCTAACAACAAACAACACTAACCCCCTACCAACAAACAACCCTAACCCCTAAAAAACAAAAACACTAACCCACTAACAACAAACAACCCTAACCCGCTAACAACAAACAACCCTAACACCCTAACAACAAACAACACTAACCCCCTAACAACAAACAACAGTAACACCCTAACAACAACCAACCCTAACCCCCTAAGAACAAACAACACTAACCCCCTAAGAACAAACAACACTAACCCCAACAACGAACAATACTAACCCCCTAAAAACACAAAACCGAACCCCTTATCAACAAACAACCCTAACCCACTAACAAAAAACAACCCTAACCCCCTTAGAACAAACAACACTAACCCTCTAACAACAAACAACCCTAAATCCCTAACATCAAACAACCCTAAAACCCTAACATCAAAGAACACTAACACCCTAACAACAAACAACCCTAACCCCCTAACAACAAACACTAACCCCCAAACAACAAAGAACCCTAACCCCTAAAAACCAAAAACACTAACCCACTAACAAAAAACAACCCTAACCCACTAACAACAAACAACCCTAACACCCTAACAACAAACAACACTAACCCCCTAACAAAAAACAACCGTAAACCCCTAACATCAAACAACACTAACCCCCTAACAACACAAAACACTAACACCCTAACAACAAACAACACTAACACCCTAACAACAAAAACCACTAAACCCCAACAAGAAACAACACCAAACCCCTAACAAGAAACTACCCTAACGCCGTAACAACAAACAACCCTAACCCCCAAACAACAAACAACCCTAACCCCCTAACAACAAACAATCCTAACCCCCGAACAAGCAACAACACTAACCCCCTAACCACAATAAACACTAACACCCTAACAACAAAAACCACTAAACCCCAACAAGAAACAACCCTAAACCCCTAACAACAAACAACACTAACCCCCTAACAACAAACAACCCTAAACCCCTAACATCAAAGAACACTAACACCCTAACAACAAACAACCCTATCCCTCTAACTACAAACACTAACCCCCAAACAACAAACAACCCTAACCCCTAAAAACCAAAAACACTAACCCACTAACAACAAACGACCCTAACCCACTCCCATCAAACAACACTAACCCCCAACAACACAAAACACTAACACCCTAACAACAAACAACACTAACCCCCTAAGAACAAACAACCCTAACCAAACAACAAACAACCCTAACCCATAAAAACAAACAACCCTAAACCCCTAACAACAAACAACCCTAACCAAACAACAAAAAACCCTAACCGACTAACAACAAACAACACTAACCCCCTAACAAGAAACAACAGTAACCCCCTAACAAGAAACAACACTAACCCCCTAACAACAAACAATACTAACACCCTAACAACAACCAACGCTAACCCCCTAAGAACAAACAACACTAAACACTAAGAACAAACAATATTAAACCCCAACAACGAACAATACCAACCCCTAACAACACAAAACCTAACCCCTTATCAACAAACAACCCTAACCCACTAACAAAAAACAACCCTAACACCCTAACAACAAACAACCCTAAACCCCTAACAACAAACAACACTAACCCCCAAAAAACAAACAACCCTAACCCCTAAAAACCATAAACACTAACCCACTAACAACAAACAACCCTAACCCCCTAACAACAAACAACCCTAAACCCCAACATCAAACAACACTAACCCCTAACAACAAACAACAATAAAACCCTAACAACGAACAACACTAACATCCTAACAACAAAAACCACTAAACCCCAACAAGAAACAACCCTATACCCCTAACAACAAACAACACTAACCCCCTAACTACAAACAACCCTAACCAAACAACAAACAGCTCTAACCCACTAACAACAAACAACACTAACCCCCTAAGAAGATACTACACTAACCCCGTAACAACAAACAACCCTAAACCCTAAAAACAAACAACCCTAACCCCCTAACAACAAACAACCCTAGCCAAACAACAAACAACCCTAACCGACTAACAAGAAACAACACTAACCCCCTAACAAGAAACAACAGTAACCCCCTAACAAGAAACAACACTAACCCCCTAACAACAAACAACACTAACACCCTAACAACAACCAACCCTAACCCCCTAAGAACAAACAACACTAAGCACTAAGAACAAACAATACTAACCCCCAACAACGAACAATACCAACCCCTAACAACACAAAACCTAACCCCTTATCAACAAACAACCCTAACCCACTAACAAAAAACAACCCTAACACCCTAACAACAAACAACCATAACCCCTAACAACAAACACTAACCCCCAAACAACAAACAACTCTAACCCCTAAAAACCAAAAACACTAACCCACTAACAACAAACAACCCTAACCCCCTAACAACAAACAACCCTAAACCCCTAAAATCAAACAACACTAACCCCCTAACAACACAAAACACTAACACCCTAACAACAAACAACACTAACACCCTAACAACAAAAACCACTAAACCCCAACAATAAAAAACCCTAAACCCCCAACAACAAACACTAACCCCCTAACAACAAACAACACTAAACCCCTAACAAGAAACTACCCTAACCCCGTAGCAACAAACAACACTAACCCCTAACAAGAAACTACCCTAACACCCTAACAAGAAACAACAATAAAACGCTAACAACAAACAACACTAACACCCTAACAACAAAAACCACTAAACCCCAACAAGAAACAACCTTAAACCCCTAACAACAAACAACACTAACCCCCTAACAACAAACAACCCTAACCCCTAAAAACCAAAAACACTAACCCACTAACAACAAACAACCGTAACCCGCTAACAACAAACAACTCTAACACCCTAACAACAAACAACAATAACCCCTACCAACAAACAACCCTAACCCCTAAAAAACAAAAACACTAACCCACTAAAAACAAACAACCCTAACCCGCTAACAACAAACAACCCTAACACCCTAACAACAAACAACACTAACCCCCTAACAACAAACAACCCTAACCCCTAAAAACCAAAAACACTAACCCACTAACAACAAACAACCCTAACCCGTAAACAACAAACAACTCTAACACCCTAACAACAAACAACACTAACCCCCTACCAACAAACAACCCTAACCCCTAAAAAACAAAAACACTAACCCACTAACAACAAACAACCCTAACCCGCTAACAACAAACAACCCTAACACCCTAACAACAAACAACACTAACCCCCTAACAACAAACAACAGTAACACCCTAACAACAACCAACCCTAACCCCCTAAGAACAAACAACACTAACCCCCTAAGAACAAACAACACTAACCCCAACAACGAACAATTCTAACCCCCTAAAAACACAAAACCGAACCCCTTATCAACAAACAACCCTAACCCACTAACAAAAAACAACCCTAACCCCCTTAGAACAAACAACACTAACCCTCTAACAACAAACAACCCTAAATCCCTAACATCAAACAACCCTAAACCCCTAACATCAAAGAACACTAACACCCTAACAACAAACAACCCTAACCCCCTAACAACAAACACTAACCCCCAAACAACAAAGAACCCTAACCCCTAAAAACCAAAAACACAAACCCACTAACAAAAAACAACCCTAACCCACTAACAACAAACAACCCTAACACCCTAAAAACAAACAACACTAACCCCCTAACAAAAAACAACCGTAAACCCCTAACATCAAACAACACTAACCCCCTAACAACACAAAACACTAACACCCTAACAACAAACAACACTAACACCCTAACAACAAAAACCACTAAACCCCAACAAGAAACAACACCAAACCCCTAACAAGAAACTACCCTAACCCCGTAACAACAAACAACCCTAACCCCTAAACAACAAACAACCCTAACCCCCTAACAACAAACAATCCTAACCCCCAAACAAGCAACAACACTAACCCCCTAACCACAATAAACACTAACCCCATAACAACAAAAACCACTAAACCCCAACAAGAAACAACCCTAAACACCTAACAACAATCAACACTAACCCCCTAACAACAAACAACCCTAAACCCCTAACATCAAAGAACACTAACACCCTAACAACAAACAACCCTATCCCTCTAACTACAAACACTAACCCCCAAACAACAAACAACCCTAACCCCTAAAAACCAAAAACACTAACCCACTAACAACAAACGACCCTAACCCACTCCCATCAAACAACACTAACCCCCAACAACACAAAACACTAACACCCTAACAACAAACAACACTAACCCCCTAAGAACAAACAACCCTAACCAAACAACAAACAACCCTAACCCATAAAAACAAACAACCCTAAACCCCTAACAACAAACAACCCTAACCAAACAACAAAAAACCCTAACCGACTAACAACAAACAACACTAACCCCCTAACAAGAAACAACAGTAACCCCCTAACAAGAAACAACACTAACCCCCTAACAACAAACAATACTAACACCCTAACAACAACCAACGCTAACCCCCTAAGAACAAACAACACTAAACACTAAGAACAAACAATATTAAACCCCAACAACGAACAATACCAACCCCTAACAACACAAAACCTAACCCCTTATCAACAAACAACCCTAACCCACTAACAAAAAACAACCCTAACACCCTAACAACAAACAACCCTAAACCCCTAACAACAAACAACACTAACCCCCAAAAAACAAACAACCCTAACCCCTAAAAACCAAAAACACTAACCCACTAACAACAAACAACCCTAACCCCCTAACAACAAACAACCCTAAACCCCAACATCAAACAACACTAACCCCTAACAACAAACAACAATAAAACCCTAACAACAAACAACACTAACATCCTAACAACAAAAACCACTAAACCCCAACAAGAAACAACCCTATACCCCTAACAACAAACAACACTAACCCCCTAACTACAAACAACCCTAACCAAACAACAAACAGCCCTAACCCACTAACAACAAACAACACTAACCCCCTAAGAAGATACTACACTAACCCCGTAACAACAAACAACCCTAAACCCTAAAAACAAACAACCCTAACCCCCTAACAACAAACAACCCTAGCCAAACAACAAACAACCCTAACCGACTAACAAGAAACAACACTAACCCCCTAACAAGAAACAACAGTAACCCCCTAACAAGAAACAACACTAACCCCCTAACAACAAACAACACTAACACCCTAACAACAACCAACCCTAACCCCCTAAGAACAAACAACACTAAGCACTAAGAACAAACAATACTAACCGCCAACAACGAAAAATACCAACCCCTAACAACACAAAACCTAACCCCTTATCAACAAACAACCCTAACCCACTAACAAAAAACAACACTAACATCCTAACAACAAACAACCATAACCCCTAACAACAAACACTAACCCCCAAACAACAAACAACTCTAACCCCTAAAAACCAAAAACACTAACCCACTAACAACAAACAACCCTAACCCCCTAACAACAAACAACCCTAAACCCCTAAAATCAAACAACACTAACCCCCTAACAACACAAAACACTAACACCCTAACAACAAACAACACTAACACCCTAACAACAAAAACCACTAAACCCCAACAATAAAAAACCCTAAACCCCTAACAACAAACACTAACCCCCTAACAACAAACAACACTAAACCCCTAACAAGAAACTACCCTAACCCCGTAGCAACAAACAACACTAACCCCTAACAAGAAACTACCCTAACACCCTAACAACAAACAACAATAAAACGCTAACAACAAACAACACTAACACCCTAACAACAAAAACCACTAAACCCCAACAAGAAACAACCTTAAACCCCTAACAACAAACAACACTAAACCCCTAACAACAAACAACCCTAACCCCTAAAAACCAAAAACACTAACCCACTAACAACAAACAACCGTAACCCGCTAACAACAAACAACTCTAACACCCTAACAACAAACAACAATAACCCCTACCAACAAACAACCCTAACCCCTAAAAAACAAAAACACTATCCCACTAAAAACAAACAACCCTAACCCGCTAACAACAAACAACCCTAACACCCTAACAACAAACAACACTAACCCCCTAACAACAAACAACCCTAACCCCTAAAAACCAAAAACACTAACCCACTAACAACAAACAACCCTAACCCGTAAACAACAAACAACTCTAACACCCTAACAACAAACAACACTAACCCCCTACCAACAAACAACCCTAACCCCTAAAAAACAAAAACACTAACCCACTAACAACAAACAACCCTAACCCGCTAACAACAAACAACCCTAACACCCTAACAACAAACAACACTAACCCCCTAACAACAAACAACAGTAACACCCTAACAACAACCAACCCTAACCCCCTAAGAACAAACAACACTAACCCCCTAAGAACAAACAACACTAACCCCAACAACGAACAATACTAACCCCCTAAAAATACAAAACCGAACCCCTTATCAACAAACAACCCTAACGCACTAACAAAAAACAACCCTAACCCCCTTAGAACAAACAACACTAACCCTCTAACAACAAACAACCCTAAATCCCTAACATCAAACAACCCTAAACCCCTAACATCAAAGAACACTAACACCCTAACAACAAACAACCCTAACCCCCTAACAACAAACACTAACCCCCAAACAACAAAGAACCCTAACCCCTAAAAACCAAAAACACAAACCCACTAACAAAAAACAACCCTAACCCACTAACAACAAACAACCCTAACACCCTAAAAAGAAACAACACTAACCCCCTAACAAAAAACAACCGTAAACCCCTAACATCAAACAACACTAACCCCCTAACAACACAAAACACTAACACCCTAACAACAAACAACACTAACACCCTAACAACAAAAACCACTAAACCCCAACAAGAAACAACACCAAACCCCTAACAAGAAACTACTCTAACCCCGTAACAACAAACAACCCTAACCCCCAAACAACAAACAACCCTAACCCCCTAACAACAAACAATCCTAACCCCCGAACAAGCAACAACACTAACCCCCTAACCACAATAAACACTAACACCCTAACAACAAAAACCACTAAACCCCAACAAGAAACAACCCTAAACACCTAACAACAATCAACACTAACCCCCTAACAACAAACAACCCTAAACCCCTAACATCAAACAACACTAACACCCTAACAACAAACAACCCTATCCCTCTAACTACAAACACTAACCCCCAAACAACAAACAACCCTAACCCCTAAAAACCAAAAACACTAACCCACTAACAACAAACGACCCTAACCCACTCCCATTAAACAACACTAACCCCCAACAACACAAAACACTAACACCCTAACAACAAACAACACTAACCCCCTAACTACAAACAACCCTAACCAAACAACAAACAACCCTAACCCATAAAAACAAACAACCCTAAACCCCTAACAACAAACAACCCTAACCAAAAAACAAAAAACCCTAACCGACTAACAACAAACAACACTAACCCCCTAACAAGAAACAACAGTAACCCCCTAACAAGAAACAACACTAACCCCCTAACAACAAACAATACTAACACCCGAACAACAACCAACGCTAACCCCCTAAGAACAAACAACACTAAACACTAAGAACAAACAATATTAAACCCCAACAACGAACAATACCAACCCCTAACAACACAAAACCTAACCCCTTATCAACAAACAACACTAACCCACTAACAAAAAACAACCCTAACACCCTAACAACAAACAACCCTAAACCCCTAACAACAAACAACACTAACCCCCAAACAACAAAAAACCCTAACCCCTAAAAACCAAAAACACTAACCCACTAACAACAAACAACCCTAACCCCCTAACAACAAACAACCCTAAACCCCAACATCAAACAACACTAACCCCTAACAACACACAATAAAACCCTAACAACAAACAACACTAACATCCTAACAACAAAAACCACTAAACCCCAACAAGAAACAACCCTATACCCCTAACAACAAACAACACTAACCCCCTAACAACAAACAACCCTAACCAAACAACAAACAGCCCTAACCCACTAACAACAAACAACACTAACCCCCTAAGAAGATACTACACTAACCCCGTAACAACAAACAACCCTAAACCCTAAAAACAAACAACCCTAACCCCCTAACAACAAACAACCCTAGCCAAACAACAAACAACCCTAACCGACTAACAAGAAACAACAGTAACCCCCTAACAAGAAACAACACTAACCCCCTAACAACAAACAACACTAACACCCTAAGAACAACCAACCCTAACCCCCTAAGAACAAACAACACTAAGCACTAAGAACAAACAATACTAACCCCCAACAACGAACAATACCAACCCCTAACAACACAAAACCTAACCCCTTATCAACAAACAACCCTAACCCACTAACAAAAAACAACCCTAACACCCTAACAACAAACAACCCTAAACCCCTAACAACAAACACTAACCCCCAAACAACAAACAACCCTAACCCCTAAAAACCAAAAACACTAACCCACTAACAACAAACAACCCTAACCCCCTAACAACAAACAACCCTAAACCCCTAACATCAAACAACACTAACCCCCTAACAACACAAAACACTAACACCCTAACAACAAACAACACTAACACCCTAACAACAAAAACCACTAAACCCCAACAATAAAAAACCCTAAACCCCTAACAACAAACACTAACCCCCTAACAACAAACAACACTAAACCCCTAACAAGAAACTACCCTAACCCCGTAGCAACAAACAACACTAACCCCTAACAAGAAACTACCCTAACACCCTAACAACAAACAACAATAAAACGCTAACAACAAACAACACTAACACCCTAACAACAAAAACCACTAAACCCCAACAAGAAACAACCTTAAACCCCTAACAACAAACAACACTAACCCCCTAACAACAAACAACCCTAACCCCTAAAAACCAAAAACACTAACCCACTAACAACAAACAACCGTAACCCGCTAACAACAAACAACTCTAACACCCTAACAACAAACAACAATAACCCCTACCAACAAACAACCCTAACCCCTAAAAAACAAAAACACTAACCCCCTAACAACAAACAACAGTAACACCCTAATAACAACCAACCCTAACCCCCTAAGAACAAACAACACTAACCCCCTAAGAACAAACAACACTAACCCCAACAACGAACAATACTAACCCCCTAAAAACACAAAACCGAACCCCTTATCAACAAACAACCCTAACCCACTAACAAAAAACAACCCTAACCCCCTTAGAACAAACAACACTAACCCTCTAACAACAAACAACCCTAAATCCCTAACATCAAACAACCCTAAAACCCTAACATCAAAGAACACTAACACCCTAACAACAAACAACCCTAACCCCCTAACAACAAACACTAACCCCCAAACAACAAAGAACCCTAACCCCTAAAAACCAAAAACACTAACCCACTAACAAAAAACAACCCTAACCCACTAACAACAAACAACCCTAACACCCTAACAACAAACAACACTAACCCCCTAACAAAAAACAACCGTAAACCCCTAACATCAAACAACACTAACCCCCTAACAACACAAAACACTAACACCCTAACAACAAACAACACTAACACCCTAACAACAAAAACCACTAAACCCCAACACGAAACAACACCAAACCCCTAACAAGAAACTACCCTAACCCCGTAACAACAAACAACCCTAACCCCCAAACAACAAACAACCCTAACCCCCTAACAACAAACAATCCTAACCCCCGAACAAGCAAGAACACTAACCCCCTAACCACAACAAACACTAACACCCTGACAACAAAAACCACTAAACCCCAACAAGAAACAACCCTAAACCCCTAACAACAAACAACACTAACCCCCTAACAACAAACAACCCTAACCAAACAACAAACAACCCTAACCCACTAACAACAAACAACACTAACCCCCTAAGAAGATACTACACTAACCCCGTAACAACAAAAAACCCTAAACCCTAAAAACAAACAACCCTAACCCCCTAACAACAAACAACCCTAGCCAAACAACAAACAACCCTAACCGACTAACAAGAAACAACACTAACCCCCTAACAAGAAACAACAGTAACCCCCTAACAAGAAACAACACTAACCCCCTAACAACAAACAACACTAACACCCTAACAACAACCAACCCTAACCCCCTAAGAAAAAACAACACTAAGCACTAAGAACAAACAATACTAACCCCCAACAACGAACAGTACCAACCCCTAACAACACAAAACCTAACCCCTTATCAACAAACAACCCTAACCCACTAACAAAAAACAACCCTAACACCCTAACAACAAACAACCCTAAACCCCTAACAACAAACACTAACCCCCAAACAACAAACAACCCTAACCCCTAAAAACCAAAAACACTAACCCAGTAACAACAAACAACCCTAACCCCCTAACAACAAACAACCCTAAACCCCTAACATCAAACAACACTAACCCCCTAACAACACAAAACACTAACACCCTAACAACAAACAACACTAACACCCTAACAACAAAAACCACTAAACCCCAACAATAAAAAACCCTAAACCCCTAACAACAAACACTAACCCCCTAACAACAAACAACACGAAACCCCTAACAAGAAACTACCCTAACCCCGTAGCAACAAACAACACTAACCCCTAAAAAGAAACTACCCTAACACCCTAACAACAAACAACAATAAAACGCTAACAACAAACAACACTAACACCCTAACAACAAAAACCACTAAACCCCAACAAGAAACAACGTTAAACCCCTAACAACAAACAACACTAACCCCCTAACAACAAACAACCCTAACCCCTAAAAACCAAAAACACTAACCCACTAACAACAAACAACCGTAACCCGCTAACAACAAACAACTCTAACACCCTAACAACAAACAACAATAACCCCTACCAACAAACAACCCTAACCCCTAAAAAACAAAAACACTAACCCACTAACAACAAACAACCCTAACCCGCTAACAACAAACAACCCTAACACCCTAACAACAAACAACACTAACCGCCTAACAACAAACAACAGTAACACCCTAACAACAACCAACCCTAACCCCCTAAGAACAAACAACACTACCCCCCTAAGAACAAACAACACTAACCCCAACAACGAACAATACTAACCCCCTAAAAACACAAAACCGAACCCCTTATCAACAAACAACCCTAACCCACTAACAAAAAACAACCCTAACCCCCTTAGAACAAACAACACTAACCCTCTAACAACAAACAACCCTAAATCCCTAACATCAAACAACCCTAAAACCCTAACATCAAAGAACACTAACACCCTAACAACAAACAACCCTAACCCCCTAACAACAAACACTAACCCCCAAACAACAAAGAACCCTAACCCCTAAAAACCAAAAACACTAACCCACTAACAAAAAACAACCCTAACCCACTAACAACAAACAACCCTAACACCCTAACAACAAACAACACTAACCCCCTAACAAAAAACAACCGTAAACCCCTAACATCAAACAACACTAACCCCCTAACAACACAAAACACTAACACCCTAACAACAAACAACACTAACACCCTAACAACAAAAACCACTAAACCCCAACAGGAAAAAAAACCAAACCCCTAACAAGAAACTACCCTAACCCCGTAACAACAAACAACCCTAACCCCCAAACAACAAACAACCCTAACCCCCTAACAACAAACAATCCTAACCCCCGAACAAGCAACAACACTAACCCCCTAACCACAATAAACACTAACACCCTGACAACAAAAACCACTAAACCCCAACAAGAAACAACCCTAAACCCCTAACAACAAACAACACTAACCCCCTAACAACAAACAACCCTAAACCCCTAACATCAAAGAACACTAACACCCTAACAACAAACAACCCTATCCCTCTAACTACAAACACTAACCCCCAAACAACAAACAACCCTAACCCCTAAAAACCAAAAACACTAACCCACTAACAACAAACGACCCTAACCCACTCCCATCAAACAACACTAACCCCCAACAACACAAAACACTAACACCCTAACAACAAACAACACTAACCCCCTAAGAACAAACAACCCTAACCAAACAACAAACAACCCTAACCCATAAAAACAAACAACCCTAAACCCCTAACAACAAACAACCCTAACCAAACAACAAAAAACCCTAACCGACTAACAACAAACAACACTAACCCCCTAACAAGAAACAACAGTAACCCCCTAACAAGAAACAACACTAACCCCCTAACAACAAACAATACTAACACCCTAACAACAACCAACGCTAACCCCCTAAGAACAAACAACACTAAACACTAAGAACAAACAATATTAAACCCCAACAACGAACAATACCAACCCCTAACAACACAAAACCTAACCCCTTATCAACAAACAACCCTAACCCACTAACAAAAAACAACCCTAACACCCTAACAACAAACAACCCTAAACCCCTAACAACAAACAACACTAACCCCCAAACAACAAACAACCCTAACCCCTAAAAACCAAAAACACTAACCCACTAACAACAAACAACCCTAACCCCCTAACAACAAACAACCCTAAACCCCAACATCAAACAACACTAACCCCTAACAACACACAACAATAAAACCCTAACAACAAAGAACACTAACACCCTAACAACAAAAACCACTAAACCACAACAAGAAACAACCCTATACCCCTAACAACAAACAACACTAACCCCCTAACAACAAACAACCCTAACCAAACAACAAACAACCCTAACCCACTAACAACAAACAACACTAACCCCCTAAGAAGATACTACACTAACCCCGTAACAACAAAAAACCCTAAACCCTAAAAACAAACAACCCTAACCCCCTAACAACAAACAACCCTAGCCAAACAACAAACAACCCTAACCGACTAACAAGAAACAACACTAACCCCCTAACAAGAAACAACAGTAACCCCCTAACAAGAAACAACACTAACCCCCTAACAACAAACAACACTAACACCCTAACAACAACCAACCCTAACCCCCTAAGAAAAAACAACACTAAGCACTAAGAACAAACAATACTAACCCCCAACAACGAACAGTACCAACCCCTAACAACACAAAACCTAACCCTTTATCAACAAACAACCCTAACCCACTAACAAAAAACAACCCTAACACCCTAACAACAAACAACCCTAAACCCCTAACAACAAACACTAACCCCCAAACAACAAACAACCCTAACCCCTAAAAATCAAAAACACTAACCCACTAACAACAAACAACCCTAACCCCCTAACAACAAACAACCCTAAACCCCTAACATCAAACAACACTAACCCCCTAACAACACAAAACACTAACACCCTAACAACAAACAACACTAACACCCTAACAACAAAAACCACTAAACCCCAACAATAAAAAACCCTAAACCCCTAACAACAAACACTAACCCCCTAACAACAAACAACACTAAACCCCTAACAAGAAACTACCCTAACCCCGTAGCAACAAACAACACTAACCCCTAACAAGAAACTACCCTAACACCCTAACAACAAACAACAATAAAACGCTAACAACAAACAACACTAACACCCTAACAACAAAAACCACTAAACCCCAACAAGAAACAACGTTAAACCCCTAACAACAAACAACACTAACCCCCTAACAACAAACAACCCTAACCCCTAAAAACCAAAAACACTAACCCACTAACAACAAACAACCGTAACCCGCTAACAACAAACAATTCTAACACCCTAACAACAAACAACAATAACCCCTACCAACAAACAACCCTAACCCCTAAAAAACAAAAACACTAACCCACTAACAACAAACAACCCTAACCCGCTAACAACAAACAACCCTAACACCCTAACAACAAACAACACTAACCCCCTAACAACGAACAACAGTAACACCCTAACAACAACCAACCCTAACCCCCTAAGAACAAACAACACTAACCCCCTAAGAACAAACAACACTAACCCCAACAACGAACAATACTAACCCCCTAAAAACACAAAACCGAACCCCTTATCAACAAACAACCCTAACCCACTAACAAAAAACAACCCTAACCCCCTTAGAACAAACAACACTAACCCTCTAACAACAAACAACCCTAAATCCCTAACATCAAACAACCCTAAAACCCTAACATCAAAGAACACTAACACCCTAACAACAAACAACCCTAACCCCCTAACAACAAACACTAACCCCCAAACAACAAAGAACCCTAACCCCTAAAAACCAAAAACACTAACTCACTAACAAAAAACAACCCTAACCCACTAACAACAAACAACCCTAACACCCTAACAACAAACAACACTAACCCCCTAACAAAAAACAACCGTAAACCCCTAACATCAAACAACACTAACCCCCTAACAACACAAAACACTAACACCCTAACAACAAACAACACTAACACCCTAACAACAAAAACCACTAAACCCCAACAAGAAACAACACCAAACCCCTAACAAGAAACTACCCTAACCCCGTAACAACAAACAACCCTAACCCCCAAACAACAAACAACCCTAACCCCCTAACAACAAACAATCCTAACCCCCGAACAAGCAACAACACTAACCCCCTAACCACAATAAACACTAACACCCTGACAACAAAAACCACTAAACCCCAACAAGAAACAACCCTAAACCCCTAACAACAAACAACACTAACCCCCTAACAACAAACAACCCTAAACCCCTAACATCAAAGAACACTAACACCCTAACAACAAACAACCCTATCCCTCTAACTACAAACACTAACCCCCAAACAACAAACAACCCTAACCCCTAAAAACCAAAAACACTAACCCACTAACAACAAGCGACCCTAACCCACTCCCATCAAACAACACTAACCCCCAACAACACAAAACACTAACACCCTAACAACAAACAACACTAACCCCCTAAGAACAAACAACCCTAACCAAACAACAAACAACCCTAACCCATAAAAACAAACAACCCTAAACCCCTAACAACAAACAACCCTAACCAAACAACAAAAAACCCTAACCGACTAACAACAAACAACACTAACCCCCTAACAAGAAACAACAGTAACCCCCTAACAAGAAACACTAACCCCCTAACAACAAACAATACTAACACCCTAACAACAACCAACGCTAACCCCCTAAGAACAAACAACACTAAACACTAAGAACAAACAATATTAAACCCCAACAACGAACAATACCAACCCCTAACAACACAAAACCTAACCCCTTATCAACAAACAACCCTAACCCACTAACAAAAAACAACCCTAACACCCTAACAACAAACAACCCTAAACCCCTAACAACAAACAACACTAACCCCCAAACAACAAACAACCCTAACCCCTAAAAACCAAAAACACTAACCCACTAACAACAAACAACCCTAACCCCCTAACAACAAACAACCCTAAACCCCAACATCAAACAACACTAACCCCTAACAACACACAACAATAAAACCCTAACAACAAACAACACTAACACCCTAACAACAAAAACCACTAAACCACAACAAGAAACAACCCTATACCCCTAACAACAAACAACACTAACCCCCTAACAACAAACAACCCTAACCAAACAACAAACAACCCTAACCCACTAACAACAAACAACACTAACCCCCTAAGAAGATACTACACTAACCCCGTAACAACAAAAAACCCTAAACCCTAAAAACAAACAACCCTAACCCCCTAACAACAAACAACCCTAGCCAAACAACAAACAACCCTAACCGACTAACAAGAAACAACACTAACCCCCTAACAAGAAACAACAGTAACCCCGTAACAAGAAACAACACTAACCCCCTAACAACAAACAACACTAACACCCTAACAACAACCAACCCTAACCCCCTAAGAAAAAACAACACTAAGCACTAAGAACAAACAATACTAACCCCCAACAATGAACAGTACCAACCCCTAACAACACAAAACCTAACCCCTTATCAACAAACAACCCTAACCCACTAACAAAAAACAACCCTAACACCCTAACAACAAACAACCCTAAACCCCTAACAACAAACACTAACCCCCAAACAACAAACAAACCTAACCCCTAAAAATCAAAAACACTAACCCACTAACAACAAACAACCCTAACCCCCTAACAACAAACAACCCTAAACCCCTAACATCAAACAACACTAACCCCCTAACAACACAAAACACTAACACCCTAACAACAAACAACACTAACACCCTAACAACAAAAACCACTAAACCCCAACAATAAAAAACCCTAAACCCCTAACAACAAACACTAACCCCCTAACAACAAACAACACTAAACCCCTAACAAGAAACTACCCTAACCCCGTAGCAACAAACAACACTAACCCCTAACAAGAAACTACCCTAACACCCTAACAACAAACAACAATAAAACGCTAACAACAAACAACACTAACACCCTAACAACAAAAACCACTAAACCCCAACAAGAAACAACGTTAAACCCCTAACAACAAACAACACTAACCCCCTAACAACAAACAACCCTAACCCCTAAAAACCAAAAACACTATCCCACTAACAACAAACAACCGTAACCCGCTAACAACAAACAACTCTAACACCCTAACAACAAACAACAATAACCCCTACCAACAAACAACCCTAACCACTAAAAAACAAAAACACTAACCCACTAACAACAAACAACCCTAACCCGCTAACAACAAACAACCCTAACACCCTAACAACAAACAACACTAACCCCCTAACAACAAACAACCCTAACCCCTAAAAACCAAAAACACTAACCCACTAACAACAAACAACCGTAACCCGCTAACAACAAACAACTCTAACACCCTAACAAGAAACAACAATAACCCCTACCAACAAACAACCCTAACCCCTAAAAAACAAAAACACTAACCCACTAACAACAAACAACCCTAACCCGCTAACAACAAACAACCCTAACACCCTAACAACAAACAACACTAACCCCCTAACAACAAACAACAGTAACACCCTAACAACAACCAACCCTAACCCCCTAAGAACAAACAACACTAACCCCCTAAGAACAAACAACACTAACCCCAACAACGAACAATACTAACCCCCTAAAAACACAAAACCGAACCCCTTATCAACAAACAACCCTAACCCACTAACAAAAAACAACCCTAACCCCCTTAGAACAAACAACACTAACCCTCTAACAACAAACAACCCTAAATCCCTAACATCAAACAACCCTAAAACCCTAACATCAAAGAACACTAACACCCTAACAACAAACAACCCTAACCCCCTAACAACAAACACTAACCCCCAAACAACAAAGAACCCTAACCCCTAAAAACCAAAAACACTAACCCACTAACAAAAAACAACCCTAACCCACTAACAACAAACAACCCTAACACCCTAACAACAAACAACACTAACCCCCTAACAAAAAACAACCGTAAACCCCTAACATCAAACAACACTAACCCCCTAACAACACAAAACACTAACACCCTAACAACAAACAACACTAACACCCTAACAACAAAAACCACTAAACCCCAACAAGAAACAACACCAAACCCCTAACAAGAAACTACCCTAACCCCGTAACAACAAACAACCCTAACCCCCAAACAACAAACAACCCTAACCCCCTAACAACAAACAATCCTAACCCCCGAACAAGCAACAACACTAACCCCCTAACCACAATAAACACTAACACCCTGACAACAAAAACCACTAAACCCCAACAAGAAACAACCCTAAACCCCTAACAACAAACAACACTAACCCCCTAACAACAAACAACCCTAAACCCCTAACATCAAAGAACACTAACACCCTAACAACAAACAACCCTATCCCTCTAACTACAAACACTAACCCCCAAACAACAAACAACCCTAACCCCTAAAAACCAAAAACACTAACCCACTAACAACAAACGACCCTAACCCACTCCCATCAAACAACACTAACCCCCAACAACACAAAACACTAACACCCTAACAACAAACAACACTAACACCCTAAGAACAAACAACCCTAACCAAACAACAAACAACCCTAACCCATAAAAACAAACAACCCTAAACCCCTAACAACAAACAACCCTAACCAAACAACAAAAAACCCTAACCGACTAACAACAAACAACACTAACCCCCTAACAAGAAACAACAGTAACCCCCTAACAAGAAACAACACTAACCCCCTAACAACAAACAATACTAACACCCTAACAACAACCAACGCTAACCCCCTAAGAACAAACAACACTAAACACTAAGAACAAACAATATTAAACCCCAACCACGAACAATACCAACCCCTAACAACACAAAACCTAACCCCTTATCAACAAACAACCCTAACCCACTAACAAAAAACAACCCTAACACCCTAACAACAAACAACCCTAAACCCCTAACAACAAACAACACTAACCCCCAAACAACAAACAACCCTAACACCTAAAAACCAAAAACACTAACCCACTAACAACAAACAACCCTAACCCCCTAACAACAAACAACCCTAAACCCCAACATCAAACAACACTAACCCCTAACAACACACAACAATAAAACCCTAACAACAAACAACACTAACACCCTAACAACAAAAACCACTAAACCCCAACAAGAAACAACCCTATACCCCTAACAACAAACAACACTAACCCCCTAACAACAAACAACCCTAACCAAACAACAAACAACCCTAACCCACTAACAACAAACAACACTAACCCCCTAAGAAGATACTACACTAACCCCGTAACAACAAAAAACCCTAAACCCTAAAAACAAACAACCCTAACCCCCTAACAACAAACAACCCTAGCCAAACAACAAACAACCCTAACCGACTAACAAGAAACAACACTAACCCCCTAACAAGAAACAACAGTAACCCCGTAACAAGAAACAACACTAACCCCCTAACAACAAACAACACTAACACCCTAACAACAACCAACCCTAACCCCCTAAGAAAAAACAACACTAAGCACTAAGAACAAACAATACTAACCCCCAACAATGAACAGTACCAACCCCTAACAACACAAAACCTAACCCCTTATCAACAAACAACCCTAACCCACTAACAAAAAACAACCCTAACACCCTAACAACAAACAACCCTAAACCCCTAACAACAAACACTAACCCCCAAACAACAAACAACCCTAACCCCTAAAAACCAAAAACACTAACCCACTAACAACAAACAACCCTAACCCCCTAACAACAAACAACCCTAAACCCCTAACATCAAACAACACTAACCCCCTAACAACACAAAACACTAACACCCTAACAACAAACAACACTAACACCCTAACAACAAAAACCACTAAACCCCAACAATAAAAAACCCTAAACCCCTAACAACAAACACTAACCCCCTAACAACAAACAACACTAAACCCCTAACAAGAAACTACCCTAACCCCGTAGCAACAAACAACACTAACCCCTAACAAGAAACTACCCTAACACCCTAACAACAAACAACAATAAAACGCTAACAACAAACAACACTAACACCCTAACAACAAAAACCACTAAACCCCAACAAGAAACAACGTTAAACCCCTAACAACAAACAACACTAACCCCCTAACAACAAACAACCCTAACCCCTAAAAACCAAAAACACTATCCCACTAACAACAAACAACCGTAACCCGCTAACAACAAACAACTCTAACACCCTAACAACAAACAAAAATAACCCCTACCAACAAACAACCCTAACCCCTAAAAAACAAAAACACTAACCCACTAACAACAAACAACCCTAACCCGCTAACAACAAACAACCCTAACACCCTAACAACAAACAACACTAACCCCCTAACAACAAACAACCCTAACCCCTAAAAACCAAAAACACTAACCCACTAACAACAAACAACCCTAACCCGCTAACAACAAACAACTCTAACACCCTAACAACAAACAACACTAACCCCCTACCAACAAACAACCCTAACCCCTAAAAAACAAAAACACTAACCCACTAACAACAAACAACCCTAACCCGCTAACAACAAACAACCCTAACACCCTAACAACAAACAACACTAACCCCCTAACTACAAACAACAGTAACACCCTAACAACAACCAACCCTAACCCCCTAAGAACAAACAACACTAACCCCCTAAGAACAAACAACACTAACCCCAACAACGAACAATACTAACCCCCTAAAAACACAAAACCGAACCCCTTATCAACAAACAACCCTAACCCACTAACAAAAAACAACCCTAACCCCCTTAGAACAAACAACACTAACCCTCTAACAACAAACAACCCTAAATCCCTAACATCAAACAACCCTAAACCCCTAACATCAAAGAACACTAACACCCTAACAACAAACAACCCTAACCCCCTAACAACAAACACTAACCCCCAAACAACAAAGAACCCTAACCCCTAAAAACCAAAAACACTAACCCACTAACAAAAAACAACCCTAACCCACTAACAACAAACAACCCTAACACCCTAAAAAGAAACAACACTAACCCCCTAACAAAAAACAACCGTAAACCCCTAACATCAAACAACACTAACCCCCTAACAACACAAAACACTAACACCCTAACAACAAACAACACTAACACCCTAACAACAAAAACCACTAAACCCCAACAAGAAACAACACCAAACCCCTAACAAGAAACTACCCTAACCCCGTAACAACAAACGACCCTAACCCCCAAACAACAAACAACCCTAACCCCCTAACAACAAACAATCCTAACCCCCGAACAAGCAAAAACACTAACCCCCTAACCGCAATAAACACTAACACCCTAACAACAAAAACCTCTAAACCCCAACAAGAAACAACCCTAAACACCTAACAACAATCAACACTAACCCCCTAACAACAAACAACCCTAAACCCCTAACATCAAAGAACACTAACACCCTAACAACAAACAACCCTATCCCTCTAACTACAAACACTAACCCCCAAACAACAAACAACCCTAACCCCTAAAAACCAAAAACACTAACCCACTAACAACAAACGACCCTAACCCACTCCCATCAAACAACACTAACCCCCAACAACACAAAACACTAACACCCTAACAACAAACAACACTAACCCCCTAAGAACAAACAACCCTAACCAAACAACAAACAACCCTAACCCATAAAAACAAACAACCCTAAACCCCTAACAACAAACAACCCTAACCAAACAACAAAAAACCCTAACCGACTAACAACAAACAACACTAACCCCCTAACAAGAAACAACAGTAACCCCCTAACAAGAAACAACACTAACCCCCTAACAACAAACAATACTAACACCCTAACAACAACCAACGCTAACCCCCTAAGAACAAACAACACTAAACACTAAGAACAAACAATATTAAACCCCAACAACGAACAATACCAACCCCTAACAACACAAAACCTAACCCCTTATCAACAAACAACCCTAACCCACTAACAAAAAACAACCCTAACACCCTAACAACAAACAACCCTAAACCCCTAACAACAAACAACACTAACCCCCAAACAACAAACAACCCTAACCCCTAAAAACCAAAAACACTAACCCACTAACAACAAACAACCCTAACCCCCTAACAACAAACAACCCTAAACCCCAACATCAAACAACACTAACCCCTAACAACACACAACAATAAAACCCTAACAACAAACAACACTAACACCCTAACAACAAAAACCACTAAACCCCAACAAGAAACAACCCTATACCCCTAACAACAAACAACACTAACCCCCTAACAACAAACAACCCTAACCAAACAACAAACAACCCTAACCCACTAACAACAAACAACACTAACCCCCTAAGAAGATACTACACTAACCCCGTAACAACAAAAAACCCTAAACCCTAAAAACAAACAACCCTAACCCCCTAACAACAAACAACCCTAGCCAAACAACAAACAACCCTAACCGACTAACAAGAAACAACACTAACCCCCTAACAAGAAACAACAGTAACCCCCTAACAAGAAACAACACTAACCCCCTAACAACAAACAACACTAACACCCTAACAACAACCAACCCTAACCCCCTAAGAAAAAACAACACTAAGCACTAAGAACAAACAATACTAACCCCCAACAATGAACAGTACCAACCCCTAACAACACAAAACCTAACCCCTTATCAACAAACAACCCTAACCCACTAACAAAAAACAACCCTAACACCCTAACAACAAACAACCCTAAACCCCTAACAACAAACACTAACCCCCAAACAACAAACAACCCTAACCCCTAAAAACCAAAAACACTAACCCACTAACAACAAACAACCCTAACCCCCTAACAACAAACAACCCTAAACCCCTAACATCAAACAACACTAACCCCCTAACAACACAAAACACTAACACCCTAACAACAAACAACACTAACACCCTAACAACAAAAACCACTAAACCCCAACAATAAAAAACCCTAAACCCCTAACAACAAACACTAACCCCCTAACAACAAACAACACTAAACCCCTAACAAGAAACTACCCTAACCCCGTAGCAACAAACAACACTAACCCCTAACAAGAAACTACCCTAACACCCTAACAACAAACAACAATAAAACGCTAACAACAAACAACACTAACACCCTAACAACAAAAACCACTAAACCCCAACAAGAAACAACGTTAAACCCCTAACAACAAACAACACTAACCCCCTAACAACAAACAACCCTAACCCCTAAAAACCAAAAACACTATCCCACTAACAACAAACAACCGTAACCCGCTAACAACAAACAACTCTAACACCCTAACAACAAACAACAATAACCCCTACCAACAAACAACCCTAACCCCTAAAAAACAAAAACACTAACCCACTAACAACAAACAACCCTAACCCGCTAACAACAAACAACCCTAACACCCTAACAACAAACAACACTAACCCCCTAACAACAAACAACCCTAACCCCTAAAAACCAAAAACACTAACCCACTAACAACAAACAACCCTAACCCGCTAACAACAAACAACTCTAACACCCTAACAACAAACAACACTAACCCCCTACCAACAAACAACCTTAACCCCTAAAAAACAAAAACACTAACCCACTAACAACAAACAACCCTAACCCGCTAACAACAAACAACCCTAACACCCTAACAACAAACAACACTAACCCCCTAACTACAAACAACAGTAACACCCTAACAACAACCAACCCTAACCCCCTAAGAACAAACAACACTAACCCCCTAAGAACAAACAACACTAACCCCAACAACGAACAATACTAACCCCCTAAAAACACAAAACCGAACCCCTTATCAACAAACAACCCTAACCCACTAACAAAAAACAACCCTAACCCCCTTAGAACAAACAACACTAACCCTCTAACAACAAACAACCCTAAATCCCTAACATCAAACAACCCTAAACCCCTAACATCAAAGAACACTAACACCCTAACAACAAACAACCCTAACCCCCTAACAACAAACACTAACCCCCAAACAACAAAGAACCCTAACCCCTAAAAACCAAAAACACTAACCCACTAACAAAAAACAACCCTAACCCACTAACAACAAACAACCCTAACACCCTAAAAAGAAACAACACTAACCCCCTAACAAAAAACAACCGTAAACCCCTAACATCAAACAACACTAACCCCCTAACAACACAAAACACTAACACCCTAACAACAAACAACACTAACACCCTAACAACAAAAACCACTAAACCCCAACAAGAAACAACACCAAACCCCTAACAAGAAACTACCCTAACCCCGTAACAACAAACGACCCTAACCCCCAAACAACAAACAACCCTAACCCCCTAACAACAAACAATCCTAACCCCCGAACAAGCAAAAACACTAACCCCCTAACCACAATAAACACTAACACCCTAACAACAAAAACCTCTAAACCCCAACAAGAAACAACCCTAAACACCTAACAACAATCAACACTAACCCCCTAACAACAAACAACCCTAAACCCCTAACATCAAAGAACACTAACACCCTAACAACAAACAACCCTATCCCTCTAACTACAAACACTAACCCCCAAACAACAAACAACCCTAACCCCTAAAAACCAAAAACACTAACCCACTAACAACAAACGACCCTAACCCACTCCCATCAAACAACACTAACCCCCAACAACACAAAACACTAACACCCTAACAACAAACAACACTAACCCCCTAAGAACAAACAACCCTAACCAAACAACAAACAACCCTAACCCATAAAAACAAACAACCCTAAACCCCTAACAACAAACAACCCTAACCAAACAACAAAAAACCCTAACCGACTAACAACAAACAACACTAACCCCCTAACAAGAAACAACAGTAACCCCCTAACAAGAAACAACACTAACCCCCTAACAACAAACAATACTAACACCCTAACAACAACCAACGCTAACCCCCTAAGAACAAACAACACTAAACACTAAGAACAAACAATATTAAACCCCAACAACGAACAATACCAACCCCTAACAACACAAAACCTAACCCCTTATCAACAAACAACCCTAACCCACTAACAAAAAACAACCCTAACACCCTAACAACAAACAACCCTAAACCCCTAACAACAAACAACACTAACCCCCAAACAACAAACAACCCTAACCCCTAAAAACCAAAAACACTAACCCACTAACAACAAACAACCCTAACCCCCTAACAACAAACAACCCTAAACCCCAACATCAAACAACACTAACCCCTAACAACACACAACAATAAAACCCTAACAACAAACAACACTAACACCCTAACAACAAAAACCACTAAACCCCAACAAGAAACAACCCTATACCCCTAACAACAAACAACACTAACCCCCTAACAACAAACAACCCTAACCAAACAACAAACAGCCCTAACCCACTAACAACAAACAACACTAACCCCCTAAGAAGGTACTACACTAACCCCGTAACAACAAACAACCCTAAACCCTAAAAACAAACAACCCTAACCCCCTAACAACAAACAACCCTAGCCAAACAACAAACAACCCTAACCGACTAACAAGAAACAACACTAACCCACTAACAAGAAACAACAGTAACACCCTAACAAGAAACAACACTAACCCCCTAACAACAAAAAACACTAACACCCTAACAACAACCAACCCTAACCCCCTAAGAACAAACAACACTAAGCACTAAGAACAAACAATACTAACCCCCAACAACGAACAATACCAACCCCTAACAACACAAAACCTAACCCCTTATCAACAAACAACCCTAACCCACTAACAAAAAACAACCCTAACACCCTAACAACAAACAACCCTAAACCCCTAACAACAAACACTAACCCCCAAACAACAAACAACCCTAACCCCTAAAAACCAAAAACACTAACCCACTAACAACAAACAACCCTAACACCCTAACAACAAACAACCCTAAATCCCTAACATCAAACAACACTAACCCCCTAACAACACAAAACACTAACACCCTAACAACAAACAACACTAACACCCTAACAACAAAAACCACTAAACCCCAACAATAAAAAACCCTAAACCCCTAACAACAAACACTAACCCCCTAACAACAAACAACACTAAACCCCTAACAAGAAACTACCGTAACCCCGTAGCAACAAACAACACTAACCCCTAACAAGAAACTACCCTAACACCCTAACAACAAACAACAATAAAACGCTAACAACAAACAACACTAACACCCTAACAACAAAAACCACTAAACCCCAACAAGAAACAACGTTAAACCCCTAACAACAAACAACACTAACCCCCTAACAACAAACAACCCTAACCCCTAAAAACCAAAAACACTAACCCACTAACAACAAACAACCGTAACCCGCTAACAACAAACAACTCTAACACCCTAACAACAAACAACAATAACCCCTACCAACAAACAACCCTAACCCCTAAAAAACAAAAACACTAACCCACTAACAACAAACAACCCTAACCCGCTAACAACAAACAACCCTAACACCCTAACAACAAACAACACTAACCCCCTAACAACAAACAACAGTAACACCCTAACAACAACCAACCCTAACCCCCTAAGAACAAACAACACTAACCCCCTAAGAACAAACAACACTAACCCCAACAACGAACAATACTAACCCCCTAAAAACACAAAACCGAACCCCTTATCAACAAACAACCCTAACCCACTAACAAAAAACAACCCTAACCCCCTTAGAACAAACAACACTAACCCCCTAACAACAAACAACCCTAACCAAACAACAAACAGCCCTAACCCACTAACAACAAACAACACTAACCCCCTTAGAAGATACTACACTAACCCCGTAACAACAAACAACCCTAAACCCTAAAAACAAACAACCCTAACCCCCTAACAACAAACAACCCTAGCCAAACAACAAACAACCCTAACCGACTAACAAGAAACAACACTAACCAACTAACAAGAAACAACAGTAACACCCTAACAAGAAACAACACTAACCCCCTAACAACAAACAACACTAACACCCTAACAACAACGAACCCTAACCCCCTAAGAACAAACAACACTAAGCACTAAGAGCAAACAATACTAACCCCCAACAACGAACAATACCAACCCCTAACAACACAAAACCTAACCCCTTATCAACAAACAACCCTAATCCACTAACAAAAAACAACCCTAACACCCTAACAACAAACAACCCTAAACCCCTAACAACAAACACTAACCCCCAAACAACAAACAACCCTAACCCCTAAAAACCAAAAACACTAACCCACTAACAACAAACAACTCTAACACCCTAACAACAAACAACCCTAAACCCCTAACATCAAACAACACTAACCCCCTAACAACACAAAACACTAACACCCTAACAACAAACAACACTAACACCCTAACAACAAAAACCACTAAACCCCAACAATAAAAAACCCTAAACCCCTAACAACAAACACTAACCCCCTAACAACAAACAACACTAAACCCCTAACAAGAAACTACCCTAACCCCGTAGCAACAAACAACACTAACCCCTAACAAGAAACTACCCTAACACCCTAACAACAAACAACAATAAAACGCTACCAACAAAAAACACTAACACCCTAACAACAAAAACCACTAAACCCCAACAAGAAACAACGTTAAACCCCTAACAACAAACAACACTAACCCCCTAACAACAAACAACCCTAACCCCTAAAAACCAAAAACACTAACCCACTAACAACAAACAACCGTAACCCGCTAACAACAAACAACTCTAACACCCTAACAACAAACAACAATAACCCCTACCAACAAACAACCCTAACCCCTAAAAAACAAAAACACTAAACCACTAACAACAAACAACCCTAACCCGCTAACAACAAACAACCCTAACACCCTAACAACAAACAACACTAACCCCCTAACAACAAACAACAGTAACACCCTAACAACAACCAACCCTAACCCCCTAAGAACAAACAACACTAACCCCCTAAGAACAAACAACACTAACCCCAACAACGAACAATACTAACCCCCTAAAAACACAAAACCGAACCCCTTATCAACAAACAACCCTAACCCACTAACAAAAAACAACCCTAACCCCCTTAGAACAAACAACACTAACCCTCTAACAACAAACAACCCTAAATCCCTAACATCAAACAACCCTAAAACCCTAACATCAAAGAACACTAACACCCTAACAACAAACAACCCTAACCCCCTAACAACAAACACTAACCCCCAAACAACAAAGAACCCTAACCCCTAAAAACCAAAAACACTAACCCACTAACAAAAAACAACCCTAACCCACTAACAACAAACAACCCTAACACCCTAACAACAAACAACACTAACCCCCTAACAAAAAACAACCGTAAACCCCTAACATCAAACAACACTAACCCCCTAACAACACAAAACACTAACACCCTAACAACAAACAACACTAACACCCTAACAACAAAAACCACTAAACCCCAACAAGAAACAACACCAAATCCCTAACAAGAAACTACCCTAACCCCGTAACAACAAACGACCCTAAACCCCAAACAACAAACAACCCTAACCCCCTAACAACAAACAATCCTAACCCCCGAACAAGCAACAACACTAACCCCCTAACCACAATAAACACTAACACCCTGACAACAAAAACCACTAAACCCCAACAAGAAACAACCCTAAACCCCTAACAACAAACAACACTAACCCCCTAACAACAAACAACCCTAAACCCCTAACATCAAAGAACACTAACACCCTAACAACAAACAACCCTATCCCTCTAACTACAAACACTAACCCCCAAACAACAAACAACCCTAACCCCTAAAAACCAAAAACACTAACCCACTAACAACAAACGACCCTAACCAAACAACAAAAAACCCTAACCGACTAACAACAAACAACACTAACCCCCTAACAAGAAACAACAGTAACCCCCTTACAAGAAACAACACTAACCCCCTAACAACAAACAATACTAACACCCTAACAACAACCAACGCTAACCCCCTAAGAACAAACAACACTAAACACTAAGAACAAACAATATTAAACCCCAACAACGAACAATACCAACCCCTAACAACACAAAACCTAACCCCTTATCAACAAACAACCCTAACCCACTAACAAAAAACAACCCTAACACCCTAACAACAAACAACCCTAAACCCCTAACAACAAACAACACTAACCCCCAAACAACAAACAACCCTAACCCCTAAAAACCAAAAACACTAACCCACTAACAACAAACAACCCTAACCCCCTAACAACAAACAACCCTAAACCCCAACATCAAACAACACTAACCCCTAACAACACACAACAATAAAACCCTAACAACAAACAACACTAACACCCTAACAACAAAAACCACTAAACCCCAACAAGAAACAACCCTATACCCCTAACAACAAACAACACTAACCCCCTAACAACAAACAACCCTAACCAAACAACAAACAACCCTAACCCACTAACAACAAACAACACTAACCCCCTAAGAAGATACTACACTAACCCCGTAACAACAAACAACCCTAAACCCTAAAAACAAACAACCCTAACCCCCTAACAACAAACAACCCTAGCCAAACAACAAACAACCCTAACCGACTAACAAGAAACAACACTAACCCCCTAACAAGAAACAACAGTAACCCCCTAACAACAAACAACACTAACCCCCTAACAACAAACAACACTAACACCCTAACAACAACCAACCCTAACCCCTAAGAACAAACAACACTAAGCACTAAGAACAAACAATACTAACCCCCAACAACGAACAATACCAACCCCTAACAACACAAAACCTAACCCCTTATCAACAAACAACCCTAACCCACTAACAAAAAACAACCCTAACACCCTAACAACAAACAACCCTAAACCACTAACAACAAACACTAACCCCCAAACAACAAACAACCCTAACCTCTAAAAACCAAAAACACTAACCCACTAACAACAAACAACCCTAACCCCCTAACAACAAACAACCCTAAACCCCTAACATCAAACAACACTAACCCCCTAACAACACAAAACACTAACACCCTAACAACAAACAACACTAACACCCTAACAACAAAAACCACTAAACCCCAACAATAAAAAACCCTAAAACCCTAACAACAAACACTAACCCCCTAACAACAAACAACACTAAACCCCTAACAAGAAACTACCCTAACCCCGTAGCAACAAACAACACTAAACCCTAACAAGAAACTACCCTAACACCCTAACAACAAACAACAATAAAACGCTAACAACAAACAACACTAACACCCTAACAACAAAAACCACTAAACCCCAACAAGAAACAACCTTAAACCCCTAACAACAAACAACACTAACCCCCTAACAACAAACAACCCTAACCCCTAAAAACCAAAAACACTAACCCACTAACAACAAACAACCGTAACCCGCTAACAACAAACAACTCTAACACCCTAACAACAAACAACAATAACCCCTACCAACAAACAACCCTAACCCCTAAAAAACAAAAACACTAACCCACTAACAACAAACAACCCTAACCCGCTAACAACAAACAACCCTAACACCCTAACAACAAACAACACTAACCCCCTAACAACAAACAACAGTAACACCCTAACAACAACCAACCCTAACCCCCTAAGAACAAACAACACTAACCCCCTAAGAACAAACAACACTAACCCCAACAACGAACAATACTAACCCCCTAAAAACACAAAACCGAACCCCTTACCAACAAACAACCCTAACCCACTAACAAAAAACAACCCTAACCCCCTTAGAACAAACAACACTAACCCTCTAACAACAAACAACCCTAAATCCCTAACATCAAACAACCCTAAAACCCTAACATCAAAGAACACTAACACCCTAACAACAAACAACCCTAACCCCCTAACAACAAACACTAACCCCCAAACAACAAACAACCCTAACCCCTAAAAACCAAAAACACTAACGCACTAACAAAAAACAACCCTAACCCACTAACAACAAACAACCCTAACACCCTAACAACAAACAACACTAACCCCCTAACAAAAAACAACCGTAAACCCCTAACATCAAACAACACTAACCCCCTAACAACACAAAACACTAACACCCTAACAACAAACAACACTAACACCCTAACAAGAAAAACAACTAAACCCCAACAAGAAACAACACCAAACCCCTAACAAGAAACTACCCTAACCCCGTAACAACAAACAACCCTAACCCCCAAACAACAAACAACCCTAACCCCCTAACAACAAACAATCCTAACCCCCGAACAAGCAACAACACTAACCCCCTAACAACAATAAACACTAACACCCTATCAACAAAAACCACTGAACCCCAACAAGAAACAACCCTAAACCCCTAACAACAAACAACACTAACCCCCTAACAACAAACAACCCTAAACCCCTAACATCAAAGAACACTAACACCCTAACAACAAACAACCCTATCCCTCTAACTACAAACACTAACCCCCAAACAACAACAACCCTAACCCCTAAAAACCAAAAACACTAACCCACTAACAACAAACGACCCTAACCCACTCCCATCAAACAACACTAACCCCCAACAACACAAAACACTAACACCCTAACAACAAACAACACTAACCCCCTAAGAACAAACAACCCTAACCAAACAACAAACAACCCTAACCCATAAAAACAAACAACCCTAAACCCCTAACAACAAACAACCCTAACCAAACAACAAAAAACCCTAACCGACTAACAACAAACAACACTAACCAACTAACAAGAAACAACAGTAACCCCCTAACAAGAAACAACACTAACCCCCTAACAACAAACAATACTAACACCCTAACAACAACCAACGCTAACCCCCTAAGAACAAACAACACTAAACACTAAGAACAAACAATATTAAACCCCAACAACGAACAATACCAACCCCTAACAACACAAAACCTAACCCCTTATCAACAAACAACCCTAAGCCACTAAAAAAAAACAACCTTAACACCCTAACAACAAACAACCCTAAACCACTAACAACAAACAACACTAACCCCCAAACAACAAACAACCCTAACCCCTAAAAACCAAAAACACTAACCCACTAACAACAAACAACCCTAACCCCCTAACAACAAACAACCCTAAACCCCAACATCAAACAACACTAACCCCTAACAACACACAACAATAAAACCCTAACAACAAACAACACTAACACCCTAACAACAAAAACCACTAAACCCCAACAAGAAACAACACCAAATCCCTAACAAGAAACTACCCTAACCCCGTAACAACAAACGACCCTAAACCCCAAACAACAAACAACCCTAACCCCCTAACAACAAACAATCCTAACCCCCGAACAAGCAACAACACTAACCCCCTAACCACAATAAACACTAACACCCTGACAACAAAAACCACTAAACCCCAACAAGAAACAACCCTAAACCCCTAACAACAAACAACACTAACCCCCTAACAACAAACAACCCTAAACCCCTAACATCAAAGAACACTAACACCCTAACAACAAACAACCCTATCCCTCTAACTACAAACACTAACCCCCAAACAACAAACAACCCTAACCCCTAAAAACCAAAAACACTAACCCACTAACAACAAACGACCCTAACCAAACAACAAAAAACCCTAACCGACTAACAACAAACAACACTAACCCCCTAACAAGAAACAACAGTAACCCCCTTACAAGAAACAACACTAACCCCCTAACAACAAACAATACTAACACCCTAACAACAACCAACGCTAACCCCCTAAGAACAAACAACACTAAACACTAAGAACAAACAATATTAAACCCCAACAACGAACAATACCAACCCCTAACAACACAAAACCTAACCCCTTATCAACAAACAACCCTAACCCACTAACAAAAAACAACCCTAACACCCTAACAACAAACAACCCTAAACCCCTAACAACAAACAACACTAACCCCCAAACAACAAACAACCCTAACCCCTAAAAACCAAAAACACTAACCCACTAACAACAAACAACCCTAACCCCCTAACAACAAACAACCCTAAACCCCAACATCAAACAACACTAACCCCTAACAACACACAACAATAAAACCCTAACAACAAACAACACTAACACCCTAACAACAAAAACCACTAAACCCCAACAAGAAACAACCCTATACCCCTAACAACAAACAACACTAACCCCCTAACAACAAACAACCCTAACCAAACAACAAACAACCCTAACCCACTAACAACAAACAACACTAACCCCCTAAGAAGATACTACACTAACCCCGTAACAACAAACAACCCTAAACCCTAAAAACAAACAACCCTAACCCCCTAACAACAAACAACCCTAGCCAAACAACAAACAACCCTAACCGACTAACAAGAAACAACACTAACCCCCTAACAAGAAACAACAGTAACCCCCTAACAACAAACAACACTAACCCCCTAACAACAAACAACACTAACACCCTAACAACAACCAACCCTAACCCCTAAGAACAAACAACACTAAGCACTAAGAACAAACAATACTAACCCCCAACAACGAACAATACCAACCCCTAACAACACAAAACCTAACCCCTTATCAACAAACAACCCTAACCCACTAACAAAAAACAACCCTAACACCCTAACAACAAACAACCCTAAACCCCTAACAACAAACACTAACCCCCAAACAACAAACAACCCTAACCTCTAAAAACCAAAAACACTAACCCACTAACAACAAACAACCCTAACCCCCTAACAACAAACACCCCTAAACCCCTAACATCAAACAACAATAACCCCCTAACAACACAAAACACTAACACCCTAACAACAAACAACACTAACACCCTAACAACAAAAACCACTAAACCCCAACAATAAAAAACCCTAAACCCCTAAGAACAAACACTAACCCCCTAACAACAAACAACACTAAACCCCTAACAAGAAACTACCCTAACCCCGTAGCAACAAACAACACTAACCCCAACAAGAAATTACCCTAACACCCTAACAACAAACAACAATAAAACGCTAACAAGAAACAACACTAACACCCTAACAACAAAAACCACTAAACCCCAACAAGAAACAACCTTAAACCCCTAACAACAAACAACACTAACCCCCTAACAACAAACAACCCTAACCCCTGAAAACCAAAAACACTAACCAACTAACAACAAACAACCGTAACCCGCTAACAACAAACAACTCTAACACCCTAACAACAAACAACAATAACCCCTACCAACAAACAACCCTAACCCCTAAAAACCAAAAACACTAACCCACTAACAACAAACAACCCTAACCCGCTAACAACAAACAACCCTAACACCCTAACAACAAACAACACTAACCCCCTAACAACAAACAACAGTAACACCCTAACAACAACCAACCCTAACCCCCTAAGAACAAACAACACTAACCCCCTAAGAACAAACAACACTAACCCCAACAACGAACAATACTAACCCCCTAAAAACACAAAACCGAACCCCTTATCAACAAACAACCCTAACCCACTAACAAAAAACAACCCTAACCCCCTTAGAACAAACAACACTAACCCTCTAACAACAAACAACCCTAAATCCCTAACATCAAACAACCCTAAAACCCTAACATCAAAGAACACTAACACCCTAACAACAAACAACCCTAACCCCCTAACAACAAACACTAACCCCCAAACAACAAAGAACCCTAACCCCTAAAAACCAAAAACACTAACGCACTAACAAAAAACAACCCTAACCCACTAACAACAAACAACCCTAACACCCTAACAACAAACAACACTAACCCCCTAACAAAAAACAACCGTAAACCCCTAACATCAAACAACACTAACCCCCTAACAACACAAAACACTAACACCCTAACAACAAAGAACACTAACACCCTAACAAGAAAAACAACTAAACCCCAACAAGAAACAACACCAAACCCTTAACAAGAAACTACCCTAACCCCGTAACAACAAACAACCCTAACCCCCAAACAACAAACAACCCTAACCCCCTAACAACAAACAATCCTAACCCCCGAACAAGCAACAACACTAACCCCCTAACCACAATAAACACTAACACCCTATCAACAAAAACCACTAAACCCCAACAAGAAACAACCCTAAACCCCTAACAACAAACAACACTAACCCCCTAACAACAAACAACCCTAAACCCCTAACATCAAAGAACACTAACACCCTAACAACAAACAACCCTATCCCTCTAACTACAAACACTAACCCCCAAACAACAACAACCCTAACCCCTAAAAACCAAAAACACTAACCCACTAACAACAAACGACCCTAACCCACTCCCATCAAACAACAGTAACCCCCAACAACACAAAACACTAACACCCTAACAACAAACAACACTAACCCCCTAAGAACAAACAACCCTAACCAAACAACAAACAACCCTAACCCATAAAAACAAACAACCCTAAACCCCTAACAACAAACAACCCTAACCAAACAACAAAAAACCCTAATCGACTAACAACAAACAACACTAACCAACTAACAAGAAACAACAGTAACCCCCTAACAAGAAACAACACTAACCCCCTAACAACAAACAATACTAACACCCTAACAACAACCAACGCTAACCCCCTAAGAACAAACAACACTAAACACTAAGAACAAACAATATTAAACCCCAACAACGAACAATACCAACCCCTAACAACACAAAACCTAACCCCTTATCAACAAACAACCCTAACCCACTAAAAAAAAACAACCCTAACACCCTAACAACAAACAACCCTAAACCACTAACAACAAACAACACTAACCCCCAAACAACAAACAACCCTAACCCCTAAAAACCAAAAACACTACCCACTAACAACAAACAACCCTAACCCCCTAACAACAAACAACCCTAAACCCCAACATCAAACAACACTAACCCCTAACAACACACAACAATAAAACCCTAACAACAAACAACACTAACACCCTAACAACAAAAACCACTAAACCCCAACAAGAAACAACCCTATACCCCTAACAACAAACAACACTAACCCCCTAACAACAAACAACCCTAACCAAACAACAAACAACCCTAACCCACTAGCAACAAACAACACTAACCCCCTAAGAAGATACTACACTAACCCCGTAACAACAAACAACCCTAAACCCTAAAAACAAACAACCCTAACCCCCTAACAACAAACAACCCTAGCCAAACAACAAACAACCCTAACCGACTAACAAGAAACAACACTAACCCCCTAACAAGAAACAACAGTAACCCCCTAACAAGAAACAACACTAACCCCCTAACAACAAACAACACTAACACCCTAACAACAACCAACCCTAACCCCCTAAGAACAAACAACACTAAGCACTAAGAACAAACAATACTAACCCCCAACAACGAACAATACCAACCCCTAACAACACAAAACCTAACCCCTTATCAACAAACAACCCTAACCCACTAACAAAAAACAACCCTAACACCCTAACAACAAACAACCCTAAACCCCTAACAACAAACACTAGCCCCCAAACAACAAACAACCCTAACCCCTAAAAACCAAAAGCACTAACCCACTAACAACAAACAACCCTAACCCCCTAACAACAAACAACCCTAAACCCCTAACATCAAACAACACTAACCCCCTAACAACACAAAACACTAACACCCTAACAACAAACAACACTAACACCCTAACAACAAAAACCACTAAACCCCAACAAGAAACAACCCTAAACCCCTAACAACAAACACTAACCCCCTAACAACAAACAACACTAAACCCCTAACAAGAAACTACCCTAACCCCGTAACAACAAACAACACTAACCCCTAACAAGAAACTACCCTAACACCCTAACAACAAACAACAATAAAACCCTAACAACAAACAACACTAACACCCTAACAACAAAAACCACTAAACCCCAACAAGAAACAACCTTAAACTCCTAACAACAAACAACACTAACCCCCTAACAACAAACAACCCTAACCCCCTAAGAACAAACAACACTAAGCACTAAGAACAAACAATACTAACCCCCAACAACGAACAATACCAACCCCTAACAACACAAAACCTAACCCCTTATCAACAAACAACACTAACCCACTAACAAAAAACAACCCTAACCCCCTTAGAACAAACAACACTAACCCTCTAACAACAAACAACCCTAAATCCCTAACATCAAACAACCCTAAAACCCTAACATCATAGAACACTAACACCCTAACAACAAAAAACACTAACAGCCTAACAACAAAAACCACTAAACCCCAACAAGAAACAACCCTAAACCCCTAACAACAAACACTAACCCCCTAACAACAAACAACACTAATCCCGTAACAACAAACAACACTAACCCCCAAACAACAAACAACCCTAACCCCCTAACAACAAACAATCCTAACCCCCGAACAACCAACAACACTAACTCCCTAACCACAATAAACACTAACACCCTAACAACAAAAACCACTAAACCCCAACAAGAAAGAACCCTAAACCCCTAACAACAAAAAACACTAACCCCCTAAGAACAAACAACCCTAACCAAACAACAAACAACCCTAACCCCGAAAAATAAACAACCCTAACCCCCTAACAAGAAACAACCCTAACCAAACAACAAAAAACCCTAACCGACTAACAACAAACAACACTAACCAACTAACAAGAAACAACAGTAACCCCCTAACAAGAAACAACTCTAACCCCCTAACAACAAACAACACTAACACCCTAACAACAACCAACCCTAACCCCCTAAGAACAAACAACACTAAGCACTAAGAACAAACAAAACTAACCCCCAACAACGAACAACACCAACCCCTAACAACACAAAACCTAACCCCTTATCAACAAACAGCCGTAACCCACTAACAAAAAAAAACCCTAACACCCTAACAACAAACAACCCTAAACCCCTAACAACAAACAACACTAACCCCCAAACAACAAACAACCCTAACCCCGAAAAACCAAAAACACTAACCCACTAACAACAAACAACCCTAACCCCTAACAACAAACAACCCTAAACCCCTAACATCAAACAACACTAACCCCCTAACAACAAACAACAATAAAACCCTAAAAACAAACAACACTAACACCCTAAAAACAAAAACCACTAAGCCCCAACAAGAAACAACCCTAAACCCCTAACAACAAACAACACTAACCCCCTAACAACAAACAACCCTAAACAAACAACAAAAAACCCTAACCCCTAAAAACAAACAACCCTAACCCCCTAACAGGAAACAACCCTAACCAAACAACAAACAACCGTAACCGAATAACAACAAACAACACTAACCCCCTAACAAGAAACAACACTAACCCCCTAAAAACAAACAACACTAACCCCCTAACAACAAACAACACTAACACCCTAACAACAACCAACCCTAACCCCCTAAGAACAAACAACACTAAACCCCTAAGAACAAACAACACTAACCCCCAACAACGAACAATACTAAACCCTAACAACACAAAACCTAACCCCTTATCAACAAACAACCCTAACCCACTAACAAAAAACAACCCTAACACCCTAACAACAAACAACCCTAACCCCCTAACAACAAACACTAACCCCCAAACAACAAACAACCCGAACCCCTAAAAACCAAAAACACTAACCCACTAACAACAAACAACCCTAAACCCCTAACATCAAACAACACTAACCCCCTAACAACAAAAACCACTAAACCCCAACAAGAAACAACCCTAAACCCCTAACAAGAAACACTAACCCCCTAACAACAAACAACACTAAACCCCTAACAAGAAACTACCCTAACCCCGTAACAACAAACAACACTAACCCCTAACAAGAAACTACCCTAACACCCTAACAACAAACAACAATAAAACCCTAACAACAAACAACACTAACACCCTAACAACAAAAACCACTAAACACAAACAAGAAACAACCTTAAACCCCTAACAACAAACAACACTAACCCCCTAACAACAAACAACCCTAACCCCTAAAAACCAAAAACGCTAACCCACTAACAACAAACAACACTAACCCGCTAACAACAAACAACTCTAACACCCTAACAACAAACAACACTAACCCCCTACCAACAAACAACCCTAACCCCTAAAAAACAAAAACACTAACCCACTAACAACAAACAACCCTAACCCGCTAACAACAAACAACCCTAACACCCTAACAACAAACAACACTAACCCCCTAACAACAAACAACAGTAACACCCTAACGACAACCAACCCTAACCCCCTAAGAACAAACAACACTAACCCCCTAAGAACAAACAACACTAACCCCAACAACGAACAATACTAACCCCCTAAAAACACAAAACCGAACCCCTTATCAACAAAAAACCCTAACCCACTAACAAAAAACAACCCTAACCCCCTTAGAACAAACAACACTAACCCTCTAACAACAAACAACCCTAAATCCATAACATCAAACAACCCTAAAACCCTAACATCAAAGAACACTAACACCCTAACAACAAACAACCCTAACCCCCTAACAACAAACACTAACCCCCAAACAACAAAGAACCCTAACCCCTAAAAACCAAAAACACTAACCCACTAACAAAAAACAACCCTAACCCACTAACAACAAACAACCCTAACACCCTAACAACAAACAACACTAACCCCCTAACAAAAAACAACCGTAAACCCCTAACATCAAACAACACTAACCCCCTAACAACACAAAACACTAACACCCTAACAACAAACAACACTAACACCATAACAACAAAAACCACTAAACCCCAACAAGAAACAACACTAAACCCCTAACAAGAAACTACCCTAACCCCGTAACAACAAACAACCCTAACCCCCAAACAACAAACAACCCTAACCCCCTAACAACAAACAATCCTAACCCCCGAACAAGCAACAACACTAACCCCCTAAGCACAATAAACACTAACACCCTAACAACAAAAACCACTAAACCCCAACAAGAAACAACCCTAATCCCCTAACAACAAACACTAACACCCTAACAACAAACAACCATAACCAAAAAACAAACAACAGTAACCCACTAACAACAAACAACACTAACACCCTAACAACAAACATCGCTAACCCCCTAACAACAAACAACACTCACACCCTAACAACAAACAACCCTAACCCCCTAACAACAAACAACACTAACCCCCTAACAACAAACAACCCTAACCCTCTAACAACAAACACTAACCCCCAAACAACAAACAACCCTAACCCCCTAAGAACAAACAACACTAAGCACTAAGAACGAACAATACTAACCCCCAACAACGAACAATACCAACCCCTAACAACACAAAACCTAACCCCTTATCAACAAACAACCCTAACCCACTAACAAAAAACAACCCTAACACCCTAACAACAAACAACCCTAAACCCCTAACAACAAACACTAACCCCCAAACAACAAACAACCCTAACCCCTAACAAGAAACTACCCTAACCCCGTAACAACAAACAACACTAACCCCTAACAAGAAACTACCCTAACACCCTATCAACAAACAACAATAAAACTCTAACAACAAACAACACTAACACCCTAACAACAAAAACCACTAAACCCCAACAAGAAACAACCTTAAACCCCTAACAACAAACAACCCTAACCCGCTAACAACAAACAACCCTAACACCCTAACAACAAACAACACTAACCCCCTAACAACAAACAACAGTAACACCCTAACAACAACCAACCCTAACCCCCTAAGAACAAACAACACTAACCCCCGAAGAACAAACAACACTAACCCCAACAACGAACAATACTAACCCCCTAAAAACACAAAACCGATCCCCTTATCAACAAACAACCCTAACCCACTAACAAAAAACAACCCTAACCCCCTTAGAACAAACAACACTAACCCTCTAACAACAAACAACCCTAAATCCCTAACATCAAACAACCCTAAAACCCTAACATCAAAGAACACTAACACCCTAACAACAAACAACGCTAACCCCCTAACAACAAACACTAACCCCAAACAACAAAGAACCCTAACCCCTAAAAACCAAAAACACTAACCCACTGACAAAAAACAACCCTAACCCACTAACAACAAACAACCCTAACACCCTAACAACAAACAACACTAACCCCCTAACAAAAAACAACCGTAAACCCCTAACATCAAACAACACTAACCCCCTAACAACACAAAACACTAACACCCTAACAACAAACCACACTAACACCATAACAACAAAAACCACTAAAACCCAACAAGAAACAACACTAAACCCCTAACAACAAACACTAACCCCCTAACAACAAACAACACTAATCCCGTAACAACAAACAACACTAACCCCCAAACAACAAACAACCCTAACCCCCTAACAACAAACAATCCTAACCCAGGAACAACCAACAACACTAACGCCCTAACCACAATAAACACTAACACCCTAACAACAAAAACCACTAAACCCCAACAAGAAAGAACCCTAAACCCCTAACAACAAAAAACACTAACCCCCTAAGAACAAACAACCCTAACCAAACAACAAACAACCATAACCCCGAAAAATAAACAACCCTAACACCCTAACAAGAAACAACCCTAACCAAACAACAAAAAACCCTAACCGACTAACAACAAACAACACTAACCAACTAACAAGAAACAACAGTAACCCCCTAACAACAAACAACTCTAACCCCCTAACAACAAACAACCCTAACACCCTAACAACAACCAACCCTAACCCCCTAAGAACAAACAACACTAAGCATTAAGAACAAACAATACTAACCCCCAACAACGAACAATGCCAACCCCTAACAACACAAAACCTAACCCCTTATCAACAAACAGCCGTAACCCACTAACAAAAAAAAACCCTAACACCCTAACAACAAACAACCCTAAACCCCTAACAACAAACAACACTAACCCCCAAACAACAAACAACCCTAACCCCGAAAAACCAAAAACACTAACCCACTAACAACAAACAACCCTAACCCCTAACAACAAACAACCCTAAACCCCTAACATCAAACAACACTAACCCCCTAACAACAAACAACAATAAAACCCTAAAAACAAACAACACTAACACCCTAAAAACAAAAACCACTAAGCCCCAACAAGAAACAACCCTAAACCCCTAACAACAAACAACACTAACCCCCTAACAACAAACAACCCTAAACAAACAACAAAAAACCCTAACCCCTAAAAACAAACAACCCTAACCCCCAAACAAGAAACAACCCTAACCAAACAACAAACAACCGTAACCGAATAACAACAAACAACACTAACCCCCTAACAAGAAACAACACTAACCCCCTAAAAACAAACAACACTAACCCCCTAACAACAAACAACACTAACACCCTAACAACAACCAACCCTAACCCCCTAAGAACAAAAGACACTAAACGCCTAAGAACAACACTAACCCCCAGCAACGAACAATACTAACCACCTAACAACACAAAACCTAACTCCTTATCAACAATCAACACTAACCCACTAACAAAAAACAACCCTAAACCCCTAACATCAAACAACACTAACACCCTAACAACAAACAACCCTAACCCCCTAACAACAAACACTAACCCCCAAACAACAAACAACCCGAACCCCTGAAAACCAAAAACACTAACCCACTAACAACAAACAACCCTAACCCACTAACAACAAACAACCCTAACCCCCAACAACAAACAACCCTAAACCCCTAACATCAAACAACACTAACCCCCTAACAACACAAAACACTAACACCCTAACAACAAACAACACTAACAGCCTAACAACAAAAACCACTAAACCCCAACAAGAAACAACCCTAAACCCCTAACAACAAACACTAACCCCCTAACAACAAACAACACTAAACCCCTAACAAGAAACTACCCTAACCCCGTAACAACACACAACACTAACCCGTAACAACAAACAACCGTAACCCCTAAAAAAGAAACAACCCTAACCCCCAAACAACACACAACCCTAACCCCCTAACAACAAACAACACTAACCCCCTAACAACAAACAACCCTAACCCCCTAACAACAAACAACCCTAACCCCCTAACCAGAAACAACCCTAACCCCCGAACAACCAACAACACTAACCCCCTAACCACAATAAACACTAACACCCAAACAAAAAAACCACTAAACCCCAACAAGAAACAACCCTAATCCCCTAACAACAAACAACACTAACCCCCGAACAACAAACAACCCTAACCAAACAACAAACAACCCTAACCAAACAACAAACAACCCTAACCCACTAACAACAAACAACACTAACCCCCTAACAAGAAACTACTCTAACCCCGTAACAAAAAACAACCCTAACCCCTAAAAACAAACAACCCTAACCCCCTAACAACAAACAACCCTAACCAAACAACAAACAACCCTAACCGACTGACAACAAACAACACTAAGCCCCCAAGAAGAAACAACACTAACCCCCTAACAACAAACAACACTAACCCCCTAACAACAAACAACACTAACACCCTAACAACAACCAACCCTAACCCCCTAAGAACAAACAACACTAAACCCCTAAGAACAAACAACACTAACCCCCAACAACGAACAATACTAAACCCTAACAACACAAAACCTAACCCCTTATCAACAAACAACCCTAACCCACTAACAAAAAACAACCCTAACACCCTAACAACAAACAACCCTAAACCCCTAACAACAAACACTAACCCCCAAACAACAAACAACCCTAACCCCTAAAAACCAAAAACACTAACCCACTAACAATAAACAACCCTAAAACCCTAACATCAAACAACACTAACCCCCTAACAACACAAAACACTAACACCCTAACAACAAAGAACACTAACACCCTAACAACAAAAACCACTAAACCCCAACAAGAAACAACCCTAAACCCCTAACAACAAACACTAACCCCCTAACAACAAACAACACTAAACCCCTAACAAGAAACTACCCTAACCCCGTAACAACAAACAACACTAACCCCTAACAAGAAACTACCCTAACACCCTAACAACAAACAACAATAAAACCCTAACAACAAACAACACTAACACCCTAACAACAAAAACCACTAAACCCCAACAAGAAACAACCTTAAACCCCTAACAACAAACAACACCAACCCCCTAACAACAAACAACCCTAACCCCTAAAAACCAAAAACACTAACCCACTAACAACAAACAACACTAACCCGCTAACAACAAACAACTCTAACACCCTAACAACAAACAACACTAACCCCCTACCAACAAACAACCCTAACCCCTAAAAAACAAAAACACTAACCCACTAACAACAAACAACCCTAACCCGCTAACAATAAACAACCCTAACACCCTAACAACAAACAACACTAACCCCCTAACAACAAACAACAGTAACACCCTAACGACAACCAACACTAACCCCCTAAGAACAAACAACACTAACACCCTAAGAACAAACAACACTAACCCCAACAACGAACAATACTAACCCCCTAAAAACACAAAACCGAACCCCTTATCAACAAAAAACCCTAACCCACTAACAAAAAACAACCCTAACCCCCTTAGAACAAACAACACTAACCCTCTAACAACAAACAACCCTAAATCCATAACATCAAACAACCCTAAAACCCTAACATCAAAGAACACTAACACCCTAACAACAAACAACCCTAACCCCCTAACAACAAACACTAACCCCCAAACAACAAACAACCCTAACCCCTAAAAACCAAAAAAACTAACCCACTAACAACAAACAACCCTAACCCCCTAAGAAGAAACAACACTAACCCCCTAACAACAAACAACCCTAACCCCCTAAGAACAAACAACACTAAACACTAAGAACAAACAATATTAAACCCCAACAACGAACAATACCAACCCCTAACAACACAAAACCTAACCCCTTATCAACAAACAACACTAACCCACTAACAAAAAACAACCCTAACCCACTAACAACAAACAACCCTAACACCCTAACAACAAACAACACTAACCCCCTAACAAAAAACAAACGTAAACCCCTAACATCAAACAACACTAACCCCCTAACAACACAAAACACTAACACCCTAACAACAAACAACACTAACACCATAACAACAAAAACCACTAAACCCCAACAAGAAACAACACTAAACCCCTAACAAGAAACTACCCTAAAACCATAACATCAAACAACACTAACCCCCTAACAACAAACAACAATAAAACCCTAAAAACAAACAACACTAACACCCTAAAAACAAAAACCACTAAGCCCCAACAAGAAACAACCCTAAACCCCTAACAACAAACAACACTAACCCTCTAACAACAAACAACCCTAAACCCCTAACATCAAACAACACTAACCCCCTAACAACAAACAACAATAAAACCCTAAAAACAAACAACACTAACACCCTAAAAACAAAAACCACTAAGCCCCAACAAGAAACAACCCTAAACCCCTAACAACAAACAACACTAACCCCCTAACAACAAACAACCCTAAACAAACAACAAAAAACCCTAACCCCTAAAAACAAACAACCCTAACCCCCAAACAAGAAACAACCCAAACCAAACAACAAACAACCGTAACCGAATAACAACAAACAACACTAACCCCCTAACAAGAAACAACACTAACCCCCTAAAAACAAACAACACTAACCCCCTAACAACAAACAACACTAACACCCTAACAACAACCAACCCTAACCCCCTAAGAACAAAAGACACTAAACGCCTAAGAACAACACTAACCCCCAGCAACGAACAATACTAACCACCTAACAACACAAAACCTAACTCCTTATCAACAATCAACACTAACCCACTAACAAAAAACAACCCTAAACCCCTAACATCAAACAACACTAACACCGTAACAACAAACAACCCTAACCCCCTAACAACAAACACTAACCCCCAAACAACAAACAACCCGAACCCCTGAAAACCAAAAACACTAACCCACTAACAACAAACAACCCTAACCCACTAACAACAAACAACCCTAACCCCCAACAACAAACAACCCTAAACCCCTAACATCAAACAACACTAACCCCCTAACAACACAAAACACTAACACCCTAACAACAAACAACACTAACAGCCTAACAACAAAAACCACTAAACCCCAACAAGAAACAACCCTAAACCCCTAACAACAAACACTAACCCCCTAACAACAAACAACACTAAACCCCTAACAAGAAACTACCCTAACCCCGTAACAACACACAACACTAACCCGTAACAACAAACAACCGTAACCCCTAAAAAAGAAACAACCCTAACCCCCAAACAACACACAACCCTAACCCCCTAACAACAAACAACACTAACCCCCTAACAACAAACAACCCTAACCCCCTAACAACAAACAACCCTAACCCCCTAACCAGAAACAACCCTAACCCCCGAACAACCAACAACACTAACCCCCTAACCACAATAAACACTAACACCCAAACAAAAAAACCACTAAACCCCAACAAGAAACAACCCTAATCCCCTAACAACAAACAACACTAACCCCCTAACAACAAACAACCCTAACCAAACAACAAACAACCCTAACCAAACAACAAACAACCCTAACCCACTAACAACAAACAACACTAACCCCCTAACAAGAAACTACTCTAACCCCGTAACAAAAAACAACCCTAACCCCTAAAAACAAACAACCCTAACCCCCTAACAACAAACAACCCTAACCAAACAACAAACAACCCTAACCGACTGACAACAAACAACACTAAGCCCCCAAGAAGAAACAACACTAACCCCCTAACAACAAACAACACTAACCCCCTAACAACAAACAACACTAACACCCTAACAACAACCAACCCTAACCCCCTAAGAACAAACAACACTAAACCCCTAAGAACAAACAACACTAACCCCCAACAACGAACAATACTAAACCCTAACAACACAAAACCTAACCCCTTATCAACAAACAACCCTAACCCACTAACAAAAAACAACCCTAACACCCTAACAACAAACAACCCTAAACCCCTAACAACAAACACTAACCCCCAAACAACAAACAACCCTAACCCCTAAAAACCAAAAACACTAACCCACTAACAATAAACAACCCTAAAACCCTAACATCAAACAACACTAACCCCCTAACAACACAAAACACTAACACCCTAACAACAAACAACACTAACACCCTAACAACAAAAACCACTAAACCCCAACAAGAAACAACCCTAAACCCCTAACAACAAACACTAACCCCCTAACAACAAACAACACTAAACCCCTAACAAGAAACTACCCTAACCCCGTAACAACAAACAACACTAACCCCTAACAAGAAACTACCCTAACACCCTAACAACAAACAACAATAAAACCCTAACAACAAACAACACTAACACCCTAACAACAAAAACCACTAAACCCCAACAAGAAACAACCTTAAACCCCTAACAACAAACAACACCAACCCCCTAACAACAAACAACCCTAACCCCTAAAAACCAAAAACACTAACCCACTAACAACAAACAACACTAACCCGCTAACAACAAACAACTCTAACACCCTAACAACAAACAACACTAACCCCCTACCAACAAACAACCCTAACCCCTAAAAAACAAAAACACTAACCCACTAACAACAAACAACCCTAACCCGCTAACAATAAACAACCCTAACACCCTAACAACAAACAACACTAACCCCCTAACAACAAACAACAGTAACACCCTAACGACAACCAACACTAACCCCCTAAGAACAAACAACACTAACACCCTAAGAACAAACAACACTAACCCCAACAACGAACAATACTAACCCCCTAAAAACACAAAACCGAACCCCTTATCAACAAAAAACCCTAACCCACTAACAAAAAACAACCCTAACCCCCTTAGAACAAACAACACTAACCCTCTAACAACAAACAACCCTAAATCCATAACATCAAACAACCCTAAAACCCTAACATCAAAGAACACTAACACCCTAACAACAAACAACCCTAACCCCCTAACAACAAACACTAACCCCCAAACAACAAACAACCCTAACCCCTAAAAACCAAAAAAACTAACCCACTAACAACAAACAACCCTAACCCCCTAAGAAGAAACAACACTAACCCCCTAACAACAAACAACCCTAACCCCCTAAGAACAAACAACACTAAACACTAAGAACAAACAATATTAAACCCCAACAACGAACAATACCAACCCCTAACAACACAAAACCTAACCCCTTATCAACAAACAACACTAACCCACTAACAAAAAACAACCCTAACCCACTAACAACAAACAACCCTAACACCCTAACAACAAACAACACTAACCCCCTAACAAAAAACAAACGTAAACCCCTAACATCAAACAACACTAACCCCCTAACAACACAAAACACTAACACCCTAACAACAAACAACACTAACACCATAACAACAAAAACCACTAAACCCCAACAAGAAACAACACTAAACCCCTAACAAGAAACTACCCTAAAACCATAACATCAAACAACACTAACCCCCTAACAACAAACAACAATAAAACCCTAAAAACAAACAACACTAACACCCTAAAAACAAAAACCACTAAGCCCCAACAAGAAACAACCCTAAACCCCTAACAACAAACAACACTAACCCCCTAACATCAAACAACCCTAAACAAACAACAAAAAACCCTAACCCCTAAAAACAAACAACACTAACCCCCTAACAAGAAACAACACTAACCCCCTAAAAACAAACAACACTAACCCCCTAACAACAAACAACACTAACAGCCTAACAACAACCAACCCTAACCCCCTAAGAACAAAAGACACTAAACGCCTAAGAACAACACTAACCCCAAACAACGAACAATACTAACCACCTAACAACACAAAACCTAACTCCTTATCAACAATCAACACTAACCCACTAACAAAAAACAACCCGAAACCCCTAACATCAAACAACACTAACACCCTAACAACAAACAACCCTAACCCCCTAACAACAAACACTAACCCCCAAACAACAAACAACCCGAACCCCTGAAAACCAAAAACACTAACCCACTAACAACAAACAACCCTAACCCACTAACAACAAACAACCCTAACCCCCAACAACAAACAACCCTAAACCCCTAACATCAAACAACACTAACCCCCTAACACAAAACACTAACACCCTAACAACAAACAACACTAACAGCCTAACAACAAAAACCACTAAACCCCAACAAGAAACAACCCTAAACCCCTAACAAGAAACTACCCTAACCCCGTAACAACACACAACACTAACCCGTAACAACAAACAACCCTAACCCCTAAAAAAGAAAAAACCCTAACCCCCAAACAACACACAACCCTAACCCCCTAACAACAAACAACACTAACCCCCTAACAACAAACAACCCTAACCCCCTAACAACAAACAAAAGTAACACCCTAACCAGAAACAACCCTAACCCCCGAACAACCAACAACACTAACCCCCTAACCACAATAAACACTAACACCCAAACAAAAAAAACCACTAAACCCCAACAAGAAACAACCCTAATCCCCTAACAACAAACAACACTAACCCCCTAACAACAAACAACCCTAACCAAACAACAAACAAACCTAACCCACTAACAACAAACAACACTAACCCCCTAACAAGAAACTACTCTAACCCCGTAACAAAAAACAACCCTAATCCCTAAAAACAAACAACCCTAACCCCCTAACAACAAACAACCCTAACCAAACAACAAACAACCCTAACCGACTGACAACAAACAACACTAAGCCCCCAAGAAGAAACAACACTAACCCCCTAACAACAAACAACACTAACCCCCTAACAACAAACAACACTAACACCCTAACAACAACCAACCCTAACCCCCTAAGAACAAACAACACTAAACCCCTAAGAACAAACAACACTAACCCCCAACAACGAACAATACTAAACCCTAACAACACAAAACCTAACCCCTTATCAACAAACAACCCTAACCCACTAAGAAAAAACAACCCTAACACCCTAACAACAAACAACCCTAAACCCCTAACAACAAACACTAACCCCCAAACAACAAACAACCCTAACCCCTAAAAACCAAAAACACTAACCCACTAACAACAAACAACCCTAAACAACTAACATCAAACAACACTAACCCCCTAACAACACAAAACACTAACACCCTAACAACAAACAACACTAACACCCTAACAACAAAAACCACTAAACCCCAACAAGAAACAACCCTAAACCCCTAACAACAAACACTAACCCCCTAACAACAAACAACACTAAACCCCTAACAAGAAACTACCCTAACCCCGTAACAACAAACAACACTAACCCCTAACAAGAATCTACGCTAACACCCTAACAACAAACAACAATAAAACCCTAACAACAAACAACACTAACACCCTAACAACAAAAACCACTAAACCCCAACAAGAAACAACCTTAAACCCCTAACAACAAACAACACTAACCCCCTAACAACAAACAACCCTAACCCCTAAAAACCAAAAACACTAACCCACTAACAACAAACAACCCTAACCCGCTAACAACAAACAACTCTAACACCCTAACAACAAACAACACTAACCCCCTACCAACAAACAACCCTAACCCCTAAAAAACAAAAACACTAACCCACTAACAACAAACAACCCTATCCCGCTAACAACAAACAACCCTAACACCCTAACAACAAACAACACTAACCCCCTAACAACAAACAACAGTAACACCCTAACAACAACCAACCCTAACCCCCTAAGAACAAACAACACTAACCCCCTAAGAACAAAGAATACTAACCCCAACAACGAACAATAGTAACCCCCTAAAACACAAAACCGAACCCCTTATCAACAAACAACCCTAACCCCCTAACAAGAAACAACCCTAACCAAACAACAAACAACCGTAACCGAATAACAACAAACAACACTAACCCCCTAACAAGAAACAACACTAACCCCCTAAAAACAAACAACACTAACCCCCTAACAACAAACAACCCTAACCCCCTAACAACAAACAAAAGTAACACCCTAACCAGAAACAACCCTAACCCCCGAACAACCAACAACACTAACCCCCTAACAAGAAACTACTCTAACCCCGTAACAAAAAACAACCCTAACCCCTAAAAACAAACAACCCTAACCCCCTAACAACAAACAACCCTAACCAAACAACAAACAACCCTAACCGACTGACAACAAACAACACTAAGCCACCAAGAAGAAACAACACTAACCCCCTAACAACAAACAACACTAACCCCCTAACAACAAACAACACTAACACCCTAACAACAACCAACCCTAACCCCCTAAGAACAAACAACACTAAACCCCTAAGAACAAACAACACTAACCCCCAACAACGAACAATACTAAACCCTAACAACACAAAACCTAACCCCTTATCAACAAACAACCCTAACCCACTAACAAAAAACAACCCTATCCCCCAAACAACAAACAACGCTAACCCCCTAACCACAATAAACACTAACACCCTACCAACAAAAACCACTAAACCCCAACAAGAAACAACCCTAAAACCCTAACAACAAACAACACTAACCCCATAACAACAAACAACCCTAACCAAACAACAAACAAACATAACCCACTAACAACAAACAACACTAACACCCCAACACCAAAGAACCCTAACCCCCTAACAACAAACAACACTAACACCCTAACAAAAAACAACACTAACACCCTAACAAAAAACAACCCTAACCTCCTAACAACAAACAACACCAACCCCCTAACAACAAACAACCCTAAACCCCTAACATCAAAGAACACTAACACCCTAACAACAAAAAACCCTAACCCCCTAACAACAAACACTAACCCCAAACAACAAACAACCCTAACCCCTAAAAACCAAAAACACTAACCCCCTAACAACAAACAACCCTAACTCCCTAAAAACAAACAACACTAACCCCCTAACAACACAAAACACTAACACCCTAACAACAAACAACACTAACAGCCTAACAACAAAAACCACTAAACCCCAACAAGAAACAACCCTAAACCCCTAACAACAAACACTAACCCCCTAACAACAAACAACACTAAACCCCTAACAAGAAACTACCCTAACCCCGTAACAACAAACAACACTAACCCCGTAACAACAAACAACCCTAACCCCCAAACAACAAACAACCCTAACCCCCTAACAACAAACAATCCTAACCCCCGAACAACCAACAACACTAACCCCCTAACCACAGTAAACATTAACACCCTAACAACAAAAACCACTAAACCCCAACAAGAAAGAACCCTACACCCCTAAGAACAAACAACACTAACCCCCTAAGAACAAACAACCCTAACCAAACAACAAACAACCTTAACCCCTAAAAACAAACAACCCTAACCCCCTAACAACAAACAACCCTAACCAAACAACGAAAAACCCTAACCGACTAACAACAAACAGCACTAACCCCCTAACAAGAAACAACACTAACCCCCTAAGAAGAAACAACACTAACCCCCTAACAACAAACAACACTAACACCCTAACAACAACCAACCCTAACAACCTAAGAACAAACGACACTAACCCCCTAAGAACAAACAACACTAACCCCCAACAACAAACAATACTAATCCCCTAACAACACAAAACCTAACCCCTTATCAACAAACAACTATAACCCACTAACAAAAAACAACCCTAACACCCTAACAACAAACAACACTAACCCTCTAACAACAAACAACCCTAAACCCCCAACATCAAAGAACACTAACACCTAACAACAAACAACGCTAACCCCCCAACAACAAACACTAACCCCCAAACAACAAACAACCCTAACCCCTAAAAACCAAAAACACTAACCCACTAACAACAAACAACCCTAACCCACTAACTACAAACAACCCTAACCCCCTAACAACAAACAATCCTAACCCCCGAACAACCAACAACACTAACCCCCTAACCACAATAAACACTAACACCCTAACAAGAAACTACTCTAACCCCGTAACAACAAAGAATCCTAACCCCTAAAAACAAACAACCCTAACCCCCTAACAACAAACAACCCTAACCAAACAACAAACAATGCTAACCGACTAACAAACAACACTAATCCCCTAAGAAGAAACAACACTAACCCCCTAACAACAAACAACACTAACCCCCTAACAACAAACAACACTAACCCCCTAACAACAAACAACCCTAAACCCCTAACATCAAACAACACTAACCCCCTAACAACACAAAACACTAACACCTTAACAACAAACAACACTAACACCCTAATAAGAAAAACCACTAAACCCCAACAAGAAACAACCCTAAACCCCTAACAACAAACACTAACCCCCTAACAACAAACAACACTAAACCCCTAACAAGAAACTACCCTAACCCCCTAACAACAAACAACACTAACCCTCTAACAACAAACAACCCTAAACCCCTAACAACAAACAACACTAACACCCTAACAACAAACAACCCTAACCCCCTAACAACAAACAACACTAACCCTCTAACAACAAACAACCCTAAACCCCTAACATCAAAGAACACTAACACCCTAACAACAAACAACACTAACCCCCTAACAACGAACAACCGTAACCCGCTAACAACAAACAACACTAACCCCCTAACAACAAACAACCCTAACCAAACAACAAACAACCCTAACCCCCTAACAACAAACAACCCTAACCAAACAACAAACAACCCTAACCCACTAACAACAAACAACACTAACCCCCTAAGAAGATACTACACTAACCCCGTAACAAGAAACAACCCTAAACCCTAAAAACAAACAACCCTAACCCCCTAACAACAAACACCCCTAACCAAACAACAAACAACCCTAACCGACTAACAAGAAACAACACTAACCCCCTAACAAGAAACAACAGTAACCTCCTAACAAGAAACAACACTAACCCCCTAACAACAAACAACACTAACCCCCTAACAACAAACAACCATAACCCCTAAAAACCAAAAACACTAACCCACTAACAACAAACGACCCTAACCCACTCCCATCAAACAACACTAACCCCCAACAACACAAAACACTAACACCCTAACAACAAACAACACTAACACCCTAAGAACAAACAACCCTAACCAAACAACAAACAACCCTAACCCATAAAAACAAACAACCCTAAACCCCTAACAACAAACAACCCTAACCAAACAACAAAAAACCCTAACCGACTAACAACAAACAACACTAACCCCCTAACAAGAAACAACAGTAACCCCCTAACAAGAAACAACACTAACCCCCTAACAACAAACAATACTAACACCCTAACAACAACCAACGCTAACCCCCTAAGAATAAACAACACTAAACACTAAGAACAAACAATATTAAACCCCAACAACGAACAATACCAACCCCTAACAACACAAAACCTAACCCCTTATCAACAAACAACCCTAACCCACTAACAAAAAACAACCCTAACACCCTAACAACAAACAACCCTAAACCCCTAACAACAAACAACACTAACCCCCAAACAACAAACAACCCTAACCCCTAAAAACCAAAAACACTAACCCACTAACAACAAACAACCCTAACCCCCTAACAACAAACAACCCTAAACCCCAACATCAAACAACACTAACCCCTAACAACACACAACAATAAAACCCTAACAACAAACAACACTAACACCCTAACAACAAAAACCACTAAACCCCAACAAGCAACAACCCTATACCCCTAACAACAAACAACACTAACCCCCTAACAACAAACAACCCTAACCAAACAACAAACAACCCTAACCCACTATCAACAATCAACACTAACCCCCTAAGAAGATACTACACTAACCCCGTAACAACAAAAAACCCTAAACCCTAAAAACAAACAACCCTAACCCCCTAAAAACAAACAACCCTAGCCAAACAACAAACAACCCTAACCGACTAACAAGAAACAACACTAACCCCCTAACAAGAAACAACAGTAACCCCCTAACAAGAAACAACACTAACCCCCTAACAACAAACAACACTAACACCCTAACAACAACCAACCCTAACCCCCTAAGAAAAAACAACACTAAGCACTAAGAACAAACAATACTAACCCCCAACAACGAATAGTACCAACCCCTAACAACACAAAACCTAACCCCTTATCAACAAACAACCCTAACCCACTAACAAAAAACAACCCTAACACCCTAACAACAAACAACCCTAAACCCCTAACATCAAACAACACTAACCCCCTAACAACACAAAACACTAACACCCTAACAACAAACAACACTAACACCCTAACAACAAAAACCACTAAACCCCAACAATAAAAAACCCTAAACCCCTAACAACAAACACTAACCCCCTAACAACAAACAACACTAAACCCCTAACAAGAAACTACCCTAACCCCGTAGCAACAAACAACACTAACCCCTAACAAGAAACTACCCTAACACCCTAACAACAAACAACAATAAAACGCTAACAACAAACAACACTAACACCCTAACAACAAAAACCACTAAACCCCAACAAGAAACAACGTTAAACCCCTAACAACAAACAACACTAACCCCCTAACAACAAACAACCCTAACCCCTAAAAACCAAAAACACTAACCCACTAACAACAAACAACCGTAACCCGCTAACAACAAACAACTCTAACACCCTAACAACAAACAATAACCCCTACCAACAAACAACCCTAACCCCTAAAAAACAAAAACACTAACCCACTAACAACAAACAACCCTAACCCGCTAACAACAAACAACCCTAACACCCTAACAACAAACAACACTAACCCCCTAACAACAAACAACAGTAACACCCTAACAACAACCAACCCTAACCCCCTAAGAACAAACAACACTAACCCCCTAAGAACAAACAACACTAACCCCAACAACGAACAATACTAACCCCCTAAAAACACAAAACCGAACCCCTTATCAACAAACAACCCTAATCCACTAACAAAAAACAACCCTAACCCCCTTAGAACAAACAACACTAACCCTCTAACAACAAACAACCCTAAATCCCTAACATCAAACAACCCTAAAACCCTAACATCAAAGAACACTAACACCCTAACAACAAACAACCCTAACCCCCTAACAACAAACACTAACCCCCAAACAACAAAGAACCCTAACCCCTAAAAACCAAAAACACTAACCCACTAACAAAAAACAAAACTAACCCACTAACAACAAACAACCCTAACACCCTAACAACAAACAACACTAACCCCCTAACAAAAAACAACCGTAAACCCCTAACATCAAACAACACTAACCCCCTAACAACAAAAAACACTAACACCCTAACAACAAACAACACTAACACCCTAACAACAAAAAACACTAAACCCCAACAAGAAACAACACCAAACCCCTAACAAGAAACTACCCTAACCCCGTAACAACAAACAACCCTAACCCCCAAACAACAAACAACCCTAACCCCCTAACAACAAACAATCCTAACCCCCGAACAAGCAACAACACTAACCCCCTAACCACAATAAACACTAACACCCTGACAACAAAAACCACTAAACCCCAACAAGAAACAACCCTAAACCCCTAACAACAAACAACACTAACCCCCTAACAACAAACAACCCTAAACCCCTAACATCAAAGAACACTAACACCCTAACAACAAACAACCCTATCCCTCTAACTACAAACACTAACCCCCAAACAACAAACAACCCTAACCCCTAAAAACCAAAAACACTAACCCACTAACAACAAACGACCCTAACCCACTCCCATCAAACAACACTAACCCCCAACAACACAAAACACTAACACCCTAACAACAAACAACACTAACCCCCTAAGAACAAACAACCCTAACCAAACAACAAACAACCCTAACCCATAAAAACAAACAACCCTAAACCCCTAACAACAAACAACCCTAACCAAACAACAAAAAACCCTAACCGACTAACAACAAACAACACTAACCCCCTAACAAGAAACAACAGTAACCCCCTAACAAGAAACAACACTAACCCCCTAACAACAAACAATACTAACACCCTAACAAAAACCAACGCTAACCCCCTAAGAACAAACAACACTAAACACTAAGAACAAACAATATTAAACCCCAACAACGAACAATACCAACCCCTAACAACACAAAACCTAACCCCTTATCAACAAACAACCCTAACCCACTAACAAAAAACAACCCTAACACCCTAACAACAAACAACCCTAAACCCCTAACAACAAACAACACTAACCCCCAAACAACAAACAACCCTAACCCCTAAAAACCAAAAACACTAACCCACTAACAACAAACAACCCTAACCCCCTAACAACAAACAACCCTAAACCCCAACATCAAACAACACTAACCCCTAACAACACACAACAATAAAACCCTAACAACAAACAACACTAACACCCTAACAACAAAAACCACTAAACCCCAACAAGAAACAACCCTATACCCCTAACAACAAACAACACTAACCCCCTAACAACAAACAACCCTAACCAAACAACAAACAACCCTAACCCACTAACAACAAACAACACTAACCCCCTAAGAAGATACTACACTAACCCCGTAACAACAAAAAACCCTAAACCCTGAAAACAAACAACCTTAACCCCCTAACAACAAACAACCCTAGCCAAACAACAAACAACCCTAACCGACTAACAAGAAACAACACTAACCCCCTAACAAGAAACAACAGTAACCCCCTAACAAGAAACAACACTAACCCCCTAACAACAAACAACACTAACACCCTAACAACAACCAACCCTAACCCCCTAAGAAAAAACAACACTAAGCACTAAGAACAAACAATACTAACCCCCAACAACGAACAGTACCAACCACTAACAACACAAAACCTAACCCCTTATCAACAAACAACCCTAACCCACTAACAAAAAACAACCCTAACACCCTAACAACAAACCACCCTAAACCCCTAACAACAAACACTAACCCCCAAACAACAAACAACCCTAACCCCTAAAAACCAAAAACACTAACCCACTAACAACAAACAACCCTAACCCCCTAACAACAAACAACCCTAAACCCCTAACATCAAACAACACTAACCCCCTAACAACACAAAACACTAACACCCTAACAACAAACAACACTAACACCCTAACAACAAAAACCACTAAACCCCAACAATAAAAAACCCTAAACCCCTAACAACAAACACTAACCCCCTAACAACAAACAACACTAAACCCCTAACAAGAAACTACCCTAACCCCGTAGCAACAAACAACACTAACCCCTAACAAGAAACTACCCTAACACCCTAACAACAAACAACAATAAAACGCTAACAACAAACAACACTAACACCCTAACAACAAAAACCACTAAACCCCAACAAGAAACAACCTTAAACCCCTAACAACAAACAACACTAACCCCCTAACAACAAACAACCCTAAGCCCTGAAAACCAAAAACACTAACCCACTAACAACAAACAACCGTAACCCGCTAACAACAAACAACTCTAACACCCTAACAACAAACAACAATAACCCCTACCAACAAACAACCCTAACCCCTAAAAAACAAAAACACTAACCCACTAACAACAAACAACCCTAACCCGCTAACAACAAACAACCCTAACACCCTAACAACAAACAACACTAACCCCCTAACAACAAACAACAGTAACACCCTAACAACAACCAACCCTAACCCCCTAAGAACAAACAACACTAACCCCCTAAGAACAAACAACACTAACCCCAACAACGAACAATACTAACCCCCTAAAAACACAAAACCGAACCCCTTATCAACAAACAACCCTAACCCACTAACAAAAAACAACCCTAACCCCCTTAGAACAAACAACACTAACCCTCTAACAACAAACAACCCTAAATCCCTAACATCAAACAACCCTAAAACCCTAACATCAAAGAACACTAACACCCTAACAACAAACAACCCTAACCCCCTAACAACAAACACTAACCCCCAAACAACAAAGAACCCTAACCCCTAAAAACCAAAAACACTAACCCACTAACAAAAAACAAAACTAACCCACTAACAACAAACAACCCTAACACCCTAACAACAAACAACACTAACCCCCTAACAAAAAACAACCGTAAACCCCTAACATCAAACAACACTAACCCCCTAACAACACAAAACACTAACACCCTAACAACAAACAACACTAACACCCTAACAACAAAAACCACTAAACCCCAACAAGAAACAACACCAAACCCCTAACAAGAAACTACCCTAACCCCGTAACAACAAACAACCCTAACCCCCAAACAACAAACAACCCTAACCCCCTAACAACAAACAATCCTAACCCCCGAACAAGCAACAACACTAACCCCCTAACCACAATAAACACTAACACCCTGACAACAAAAACCACTAAACCCCAACAAGAAACAACCCTAAACCCCTAACAACAAACAACACTAACCCCCTAACAACAAACAACCCTAAACCCCTAACATCAAAGAACACTAACACCCTAACAACAAACAACCCTATCCCTCTAACTACAAACACTAACCCCCAAACAACAAACAACCCTAACCCCTAAAAACCAAAAACACTAACCCACTAACAACAAACGACCCTAACCCACTCCCATCAAACAACACTAACCCCCAACAACACAAAACACTAACACCCTAACAACAAACAACACTAACCCCCTAAGAACAAACAACCCTAACCAAACAACAAACAACCCTAACCCATAAAAACAAACAACCCTAAACCCCTAACAACAAACAACCCTAACCAAACAACAAAAAACCCTAACCGACTAACAACAAACAACACTAACCCCCTAACAAGAAACAACAGTAACCCCCTAACAAGAAACAACACTAACCCCCTAACAACAAACAATACTAACACCCTAACAACAACCAACGCTAACCCCCTAAGAACAAACAACACTAAACACTAAGAACAAACAATATTAAACCCCAACAACGAACAATACCAACCCCTAACAACACAAAACCTAACCCCTTATCAACAAACAACCCTAACCCACTAACAAAAAACAACCCTAACACCCTAACAACAAACAACCCTAAACCCCTAACAACAAACAACACTAACCCCCAAACAACAAACAACCCTAACCCCTAAAAACCAAAAACACTAACCCACTAACAACAAACAACCCTAACCCCCTAACAACAAACAACCCTAAACCCCAACATCAAACAACACTAACCCCTAACAACACACAACAATAAAACCCTAACAACAAGCAACACTAACACCCTAACAACAAAAACCACTAAACCCCAACAAGAAACAACCCTATACCCCTAACAACAAACAACACTAACCCCCTAACAACAAACAACCCTAACCAAACAACAAACAACCCTAACCCACTAACAACAAACAACACTAACCCCCTAAGAAGATACTACACTAACCCCGTAACAACAAAAAACCCTAAACCCTAAAAACAAACAACCCTAACCCCCTAACAACAAACAACCCTAGCCAAACAACAAACAACCCTAACCGACTAACAAGAAACAACACTAACCCCCTAACAAGAAACAACAGTAACCCCCTAACAAGAAACAACACTAACCCCCTAACAACAAACAACACTAACACCCTAACAACAACCAACCCTAACCCCCTAAGAAAAAACAACACTAAGCACTAAGAACAAACAATACTAACCCCCAACAATGAACAGTACCAACCCCTAAGAACACAAAACCTAACCCCTTATCAACAAACAACCCTAACCCACTAACAAAAAACAACCCTAACACCCTAACAACAAACAACCCTAAACCCCTAACAACAAACACTAACCCCCAAACAACAAACAACCCTAACCCCTAAAAACCAAAAACACTAACCCACTAACAACAAACAACCCTAACCCCCTAACAATAAACAACCCTAAACCCCTAACATCAAACAACACTAACCCCCTAACAACACAAAACACTAACACCCTAACAACAAACAACACTAACACCCTAACAACAAAAACCACTAAACCCCAACAATAAAAAACCCTAAACCCCTAACAACAAACACTAACCCCCTAACAACAAACAACACTAAACCCCTAACAAGAAACTACCCTAACCCCGTAGCAACAAACAACACTAACCCCTAACAAGAAACTACCCTAACACCCTAACAACAAACAACAATAAAACGCTAACAACAAACAACACTAACACCCTAACAACAAAAACCACTAAACCCCAACAAGAAACAACGTTAAACCCCTAACAACAAACAACACTAACCCCCTAACAACAAACAACCCTAACCCCTAAAAACCAAAAACACTAACCCACTAACAACAAACAACCGTAACCCGCTAACAACAAACAACTCTAACACCCTAACAACAAACAACAATAACCCCTACCAACAAACAACCCTAACCCCTAAAAAACAAAAACACTAACCCACTAACAACAAACAACCCTAACCCGCTAACAACAAACAACCCTAACACCCTAACAACAAACAACACTAACCCCCTAACAACAAACAACCCTAACCCCTAAAAACCAAAAACACTAACCCACTAACAACAAACAACCCTAACCCGCTAACAACAAACAACTCTAACACCCTAACAACAAACAACACTAACCCCCTACCAACAAACAACCCTAACCCCTAAAAAACAAAAACACTAACCCACTAACAACAAACAACCCTAACCCGCTAACAACAAACAACCCTAACACCCTAACAACAAACAACACTAACCCCCTAACTACAAACAACAGTAACACCCTAACAACAACCAACCCTAACCCCCTAAGAACAAACAACACTAACCCCCTAAGAACAAACAACACTAACCCCAACAACGAACAATACTAACCCCCTAAAAACACAAAACCGAACCCCTTATCAACAAACAACCCTAACCCACTAACAAAAAACAACCCTAACCCCCTTAGAACAAACAACACTAACCCTATAACAACAAACAACCCTAAATCCCTAACATCAAACAACCCTAAACCCCTAACATCAAAGAACACTAACACCCTAACAACAAACAACCCTAACCCCCTAACAACAAACACTAACCCCCAAACAACAAAGAACCCTAACCCCTAAAAACCAAAAACACTAACCCACTAACAAAAAACAACCCTAACCCACTAACAACAAACAACCCTAACACCCTAAAAACAAACAACACTAACCCCCTAACAAAAAACAACCGTAAACCCCTAACATCAAACAACACTAACCCCCTAACAACACAAAACACTAACACCCTAACAACAAACAACACTAACACCCTAACAACAAAAACCACTAAACCCCAACAAGAAACAACACCAAACCCCTAACAAGAAACTACCCTAACCCCGTAACAACAAACAACCCTAACCCCCAAACAACAAACAACCCTAACCCCCTAACAACAAACAATCCTAACCCCCGAACAAGCAAAAACACTAACCCCCTAACCACAATAAACACTAACACCCTAACAACAAAAACCTCTAAACCCCAACAAGAAACAACCCTAAACACCTAACAACAATCAACACTAACCCCCTAACAACAAACAACCCTAAACCCCTAACATCAAAGAACACTAACACCCTAACAACAAACAACCCTATCCCTCTAACTACAAACACTAACCCCCAAACAACAAACAACCCTAACCCCTAAAAACCAAAAACACTAACCCACTAACAACAAAAGACCCTAACCCACTCCCATCAAACAACACTAACCCCCAACAACACAAAACACTAACACCCTAACAACAAACAACACTAACCCCCTAAGAACAAACAACCCTAACCAAACAACAAACAACCCTAACTCATAAAAACAAACAACCCTAAACCCCTAACAACAAACAACCCTAACCAAACAACAAAAAACCCTAACCGACTAACAACAAACAACACTAACCCCCTAACAAGAAACAACAGTAACCCCCTAACAAGAAACAACACTAACCCCCTAACAACAAACAATACTAACACCCTAACAACAACCAACGCTAACCCCCTAAGAACAAACAACACTAAACACTAAGAACAAACAATATTAAACCCCAACAACGAACAATACCAACCCCTAACAACACAAAACCTAACCCCTTATCAACAAACAACCCTAACCCACTAACAAAAAACAACCCTAACACCCTAACAACAAACAACCCTAAACCCCTAACAACAAACAACACTAACCCCCAAACAACAAACAACCCTAACCCCTAAAAACCAAAAACACTAACCCACTAACAACAAACAACCCTAACCCCCTAACAACAAACAACCCTAAACCCCAACATCAAACAACACTAACCCCTAACAACACACAACAATAAAACCCTAACAACAAACAACACTAACACCCTAACAACAAAAACCACTAAACCCCAACAAGAAACAACCCTATACCCCTAACAACAAACAACACTAACCCCCTAACAACAAACAACCCTAACCAAACAACAAACAGCCCTAACCCACTAACAACAAACAACACTAACCTCCTAAGAAGATACTACACTAACCCCGTAACAACAAACAACCCTAAACCCTAAAAACAAACAACCCTAACCCCCTAACAACAAACAACCGTAGCCAAACAACAAACAACCCTAACCGACTAACAAGAAACAACACTAACCCACTAACAAGAAACAACAGTAACACCCTAACAAGAAACAACACTAACCCCCTAACAACAAACAACACTAACACCCTAACAACAACCAACCCTAACCCCCTAAGAACAAACAACACTAAGCACTAAGAACAAACAATACTAACCCCCAACAACGAACAATACCAACCCCTAACAACACAAAACCTAACCCCTTATCAACAAACAACCCTAACCCACTAACAAAAAACAACCCTAACACCCTAACAACAAGCAACCCTAAACCCCTAACATCAAACAACACTAACCCCCTAACAACACAAAACACTAACACCCTAACAACAAACAACACTAACACCCTAACAACAAAAACCACTAAACCCCAACAATAAAAAACCCTAAACCCCTAACAACAAACACTAACCCCCTAACAACAAACAACACTAAACCCCTAACAAGAAACTACCCTAACCCCGTAGCAACAAACAACACTAACCCCTAACAAGAAACTACCCTAACACCCTAACAACAAACAACAATAAAACGCTAACAACAAACAACACTAACACCCTAACAACAAAAACCACTAAACCCCAACAAGAAACAACGTTAAACCCCTAACAACAAACAACACTAACCCCCTAACAACAAACAACCCTAACCCCTAAAAACCAAAAACACTAACCCACTAACAACAAACAACCGTAACCCGCTAACAACAAACAACTCTAACACCCTAACAACAAACAACAATAACCCCTACCAACAAACAACCCTAACCCCTAAAAAACAAAAACACTAACCCACTAACAACAAACAACCCTAACCCGCTAACAACAAACAACCCTAACACCCTAACAACAAACAACACTAACCCCCTAACAACAAACAACAGTAACACCCTAACAACAACCAACCCTAACCCCCTAAGAACAAACAACACTAACCCCCTAAGAACAAACAACACTAACCCCAACAACGAACAATACTAACCCCCTAAAAACACAAAACCGAACCCCTTATCAACAAACAACCCTAATCCACTAACAAAAAACAACCCTAACCCCCTTAGAACAAACAACACTAACCCTCTAACAACAAACAACCCTAAATCCCTAACATCAAACAACCCTAAAACCCTAACATCAAAGAACACTAACACCCTAACAACAAACAACCCTAACCCCCTAACAACAAACACTAACCCCCAAACAACAAAGAACCCTAACCCCTAAAAACCAAAAACACTAACCCACTAACAAAAAACAAAACTAACCCACTAACAACAAACAACCCTAACACCCTAACAACAAACAACACTAACCCCCTAACAAAAAACAACCGTAAACCCCTAACATCAAACAACACTAACCCCCTAACAACACAAAACACTAACACCCTAACAACAAACAACACTAACACCCTAACAACAAAAACCACTAAACCCCAACAAGAAACAACACCAAACCCCTAACAAGAAACTACCCTAACCCCGTAACAACAAACAACCCTAACCCCCAAACAACAAACAACCCTAACCCCCTAACAACAAACAATCCTAACCCCCGAACAAGCAACAACACTAACCCCCTAACCACAATAAACACTAACACCCTGACAACAAAAACCACTAAACCCCAACAAGAAACAACCCTAAACCCCTAACAACAAACAACACTAACCCCCTAACAACAAACAACCCTAAACCCCTAACATCAAAGAACACTAACACCCTAACAACAAACAACCCTATCCCTCTAACTACAAGCACTAACCCCCAAACAACAAACAACCCTAACCCCTAAAAACCAAAAACACTAACCCACTAACAACAAACGACCCTAACCCACTCCCATCAAACAACACTAACCCCCAACAACACAAAACACTAACACCCTAACAACAAACAACACTAACCCCCTAAGAACAAACAACCCTAACCAAACAACAAACAACCCTAACCCATAAAAACAAACAACCCTAAACCCCTAACAACAAACAACCCTAACCAAACAACAAAAAACCCTAACCGACTAACAACAAACAACACTAACCCCCTAACAAGAAACAACAGTAACCCCCTAACAAGAAACAACACTAACCCCCTAACAACAAACAATACTAACACCCTAACAACAACCAACGCTAACCCCCTAAGAACAAACAACACTAAACACTAAGAACAAACAATATTAAACCCCAACAACGAACAATACCAACCCCTAACAACACAAAACCTAACCCCTTATCAACAAACAACCCTAACCCACTAACAAAAAACAACCCTAACACCCTAACAACAAACAACCCTAAACCCCTAACAACAAACAACACTAACCCCCAAACAACAAACAACCCTAACCCCTAAAAACCAAAAACACTAACCCACTAACAACAAACAACCCTAACCCCCTAACAACAAACAACCCTAAACCCCAACATCAAACAACACTAACCCCTAACAACACACAACAATAAAACCCTAACAACAAGCAACACTAACACCCTAACAACAAAAACCACTAAACCCCAACAAGAAACAACCCTATACCCCTAACAACAAACAACACTAACCCCCTAACAACAAACAACCCTAACCAAACAACAAACAACCCTAACCCACTAACAACAAACAACACTAACCCCCTAAGAAGATACTACACTAACCCCGTAACAACAAAAAACCCTAAACCCTAAAAACAAACAACCCTAACCCCCTAACAACAAACAACCCTAGCCAAACAACAAACAACCCTAACCGACTAACAAGAAACAACACTAACCCCCTAACAAGAAACAACAGTAACCCCCTAACAATAAACAACACTAACCCCCTAACAACAAACAACACTAACACCCTAACAACAACCAACCCTAACCCCCTAAGAAAAAACAACACTAAGCACTAAGAACAAACAATACTAACCCCCAACAATGAACAGTACCAACCCCTAAGAACACAAAACCTAACCCCTTATCAACAAACAACCCTAACCCACTAACAAAAAACAACCCTAACACCCTAACAACAAACAACCCTAAACCCCTAACAACAAACACTAACCCCCAAACAACAAACAACCCTAACCCCTAAAAACCAAAAACACTAACCCACTAACAACAAACAACCCTAACCCCCTAACAACAAACAACCCTAAACCCCTAACATCAAACAACACTAACCCCCTAACAACACAAAACACTAACACCCTAACAACAAACAACACTAACACCCTAACAACAAAAACCACTAAACCCCAACAATAAAAAACCCTAAACCCCTAACAACAAACACTAACCCCCTAACAACAAACAACACTAAACCCCTAACAAGAAACTACCCTAACCCCGTAGCAACAAACAACACTAACCCCTAACAAGAAACTACCCTAACACCCTAACAACAAACAACAATAAAACGCTAACAACAAACAACACTAACACCCTAACAACAAAAACCACTAAACCCCAACAAGAAACAACGTTAAACCCCTAACAACAAACAACACTAACCCCCTAACAACAAACAACCCTAACCCCTAAAAACCAAAAACACTAACCCACTAACAACAAACAACCGTAACCCGCTAACAACAAACAACTCTAACACCCTAACAACAAACAACAATAACCCCTACCAACAAACAACCCTAACCCCTAAAAAACAAAAACACTAACCCACTAACAACAAACAACCCTAACCCGCTAACAACAAACAACCCTAACACCCTAACAACAAACAACACTAACCCCCTAACAACAAACAACCCTAACCCCTAAAAACCAAAAACACTAACCCACTAACAACAAACAACCCTAACCCGCTAACAACAAACAACTCTAACACCCTAACAACAAACAACACTAACCCCCTACCAACAAACAACCCTAACCCCTAAAAAACAAAAACACTAACCCACTAACAACAAACAACCCTAACCCGCTAACAACAAACAACCCTAACACCCTAACAACAAACAACACTAACCCCCTAACTACAAACAACAGTAACACCCTAACAACAACCAACCCTAACCCCCTAAGAACAAACAACACTAACCCCCTAAGAACAAACAACACTAACCCCAACAACGAACAATACTAACCCCCTAAAAACACAAAACCGAACCCCTTATCAACAAACAACCCTAACCCACTAACAAAAAACAACCCTAACCCCCTTAGAACAAACAACACTAACCCTCTAACAACAAACAACCCTAAATCCCTAACATCAAACAACCCTAAACCCCTAACATCAAAGAACACTAACACCCTAACAACAAACAACCCTAACCCCCTAACAACAAACACTAACCCCCAAACAACAAAGAACCCTAACCCCTAAAAACCAAAAACACTAACCCACTAACAAAAAACAACCCTAACCCACTAACAACAAACAACCCTAACACCCTAAAAACAAACAACACTAACCCCCTAACAAAAAACAACCGTAAACCCCTAACATCAAACAACACTAACCCCCTAACAACACAAAACACTAACACCCTAACAACAAACAACACTAACACCCTAACAACAAAAACCACTAAACCCCAACAAGAAACAACACCAAACCCCTAACAAGAAACTACCCTAACCCCGTAACAACAAACAACCCTAACCCCCAAACAACAAACAACCCTAACCCCCTAACAACAAACAATCCTAACCCCCGAACAAGCAAAAACACTAACCCCCTAACCACAATAAACACTAACACCCTAACAACAAAAACCTCTAAACCCCAACAAGAAACAACCCTAAACACCTAACAACAATCAACACTAACCCCCTAACAACAAACAACCCTAAACCCCTAACATCAAAGAACACTAACACCCTAACAACAAACAACCCTATCCCTCTAACTACAAACACTAACCCCCAAACAACAAACAACCCTAACCCCTAAAAACCAAAAACACTAACCCACTAACAACAAACGACCCTAACCCACTCCCATCAAACAACACTAACCCCCAACAACACAAAACACTAACACCCTAACAACAAACAACACTAACCCCCTAAGAACAAACAACCCTAACCAAACAACAAACAACCCTAACTCATAAAAACAAACAACCCTAAACCCCTAACAACAAACAACCCTAACCAAACAACAAAAAACCCTAACCGACTAACAACAAACAACACTAACCCCCTAACAAGAAACAACAGTAACCCCCTAACAAGAAACAACACTAACCCCCTAACAACAAACAATACTAACACCCTAACAACAACCAACGCTAACCCCCTAAGAACAAACAACACTAAACACTAAGAACAAACAATATTAAACCCCAACAACGAACAATACCAACCCCTAACAACACAAAACCTAACCCCTTATCAACAAACAACCCTAACCCACTAACAAAAAACAACCCTAACACCCTAACAACAAACAACCCTAAACCCCTAACAACAAACAACACTAACCCCCAAACAACAAACAACCCTAACCCCTAAAAACCAAAAACACTAACCCACTAACAACAAACAACCCTAACCCCCTAACAACAAACAACCCTAAACCCCAACATCAAACAACACTAACCCCTAACAACACACAACAATAAAACCCTAACAACAAACAACACTAACACCCTAACAACAAAAACCACTAAACCCCAACAAGAAACAACCCTATACCCCTAACAACAAACAACACTAACCCCCTAACAACAAACAACCCTAACCAAACAACAAACAGCCCTAACCCACTAACAACAAACAACACTAACCCCCTAAGAAGATACTACACTAACCCCGTAACAACAAACAACCCTAAACCCTAAAAACAAACAACCCTAACCCCCTAACAACAAACAACCCTAGCCAAACAACAAACAACCCTAACCGACTAACAAGAAACAACACTAACCCCCTAACAAGAAACAACAGTAACCCCCTAACAAGAAACAACACTAACCCCCTAACAACAAACAACACTAACACCCTAACAACAACCAACCCTAACCCCCTAAGAAAAAACAACACTAAGCACTAAGAACAAACAATACTAACCCCCAACAATGAACAGTACCAACCCCTAAGAACACAAAACCTAACCCCTTATCAACAAACAACCCTAACCCACTAACAAAAAACAACCCTAACACCCTAACAACAAACAACCCTAAACCCCTAACAACAAACACTAACCCCCAAACAACAAACAACCCTAACCCCTAAAAACCAAAAACACTAACCCACTAACAACAAACAACCCTAACCCCCTAACAACAAACAACCCTAAACCCCTAACATCAAACAACACTAACCCCCTAACAACACAAAACACTAACACCCTAACAACAAACAACACTAACACCCTAACAACAAAAACCACTAAACCCCAACAATAAAAAACCCTAAACCCCTAACAACAAACACTAACCCCCTAACAACAAACAACACTAAACCCCTAACAAGAAACTACCCTAACCCCGTAGCAACAAACAACACTAACCCCTAACAAGAAACTACCCTAACACCCTAACAACAAACAACAATAAAACGCTAACAACAAACAACACTAACACCCTAACAACAAAAACCACTAAACCCCAACAAGAAACAACGTTAAACCCCTAACAACAAACAACACTAACCCCCTAACAACAAACAACCCTAACCCCTAAAAACCAAAAACACTAACCCACTAACAACAAACAACCGTAACCCGCTAACAACAAACAACTCTAACACCCTAACAACAAACAACAATAACCCCTACCAACAAACAACCCTAACCCCTAAAAAACAAAAACACTAACCCACTAACAACAAACAACCCTAACCCGCTAACAACAAACAACCCTAACACCCTAACAACAAACAACACTAACCCCCTAACAACAAACAACCCTAACCCCTAAAAACCAAAAACACTAACCCACTAACAACAAACAACCCTAACCCGCTAACAACAAACAACTCTAACACCCTAACAACAAACAACACTAACCCCCTACCAACAAACAACCCTAACCCCTAAAAAACAAAAACACTAACCCACTAACAACAAACAACCCTAACCCGCTAACAACAAACAACCCTAACACCCTAACAACAAACAACACTAACCCCCTAACTACAAACAACAGTAACACCCTAACAACAACCAACCCTAACCCCCTAAGAACAAACAACACTAACCCCCTAAGAACAAACAACACTAACCCCAACAACGAACAATACTAACCCCCTAAAAACACAAAACCGAACCCCTTATCAACAAACAACCCTAACCCACTAACAAAAAACAACCCTAACCCCCTTAGAACAAACAACACTAACCCTCTAACAACAAACAACCCTAAATCCCTAACATCAAACAACCCTAAACCCCTAACATCAAAGAACACTAACACCCTAACAACAAACAACCCTAACCCCCTAACAACAAACACTAACCCCCAAACAACAAAGAACCCTAACCCCTAAAAACCAAAAACACTAACCCACTAACAAAAAACAACCCTAACCCACTAACAACAAACAACCCTAACACCCTAAAAACAAACAACACTAACCCCCTAACAAAAAACAACCGTAAACCCCTAACATCAAACAACACTAACCCCCTAACAACACAAAACACTAACACCCTAACAACAAACAACACTAACACCCTAACAACAAAAACCACTAAACCCCAACAAGAAACAACACCAAACCCCTAACAAGAAACTACCCTAACCCCGTAACAACAAACAACCCTAACCCCCAAACAACAAACAACCCTAACCCCCTAACAACAAACAATCCTAACCCCCGAACAAGCAAAAACACTAACCCCCTAACCACAATAAACACTAACACCCTAACAACAAAAACCTCTAAACCCCAACAAGAAACAACCCTAAACACCTAACAACAATCAACACTAACCCCCTAACAACAAACAACCCTAAACCCCTAACATCAAAGAACACTAACACCCTAACAACAAACAACCCTATCCCTCTAACTACAAACACTAACCCCCAAACAACAAACAACCCTAACCCCTAAAAACCAAAAACACTAACCCACTAACAACAAACGACCCTAACCCACTCCCATCAAACAACACTAACCCCCAACAACACAAAACACTAACACCCTAACAACAAACAACACTAACCCCCTAAGAACAAACAACCCTAACCAAACAACAAACAACCCTAACTCATAAAAACAAACAACCCTAAACCCCTAACAACAAACAACCCTAACCAAACAACAAAAAACCCTAACCGACTAACAACAAACAACACTAACCCCCTAACAAGAAACAACAGTAACCCCCTAACAAGAAACAACACTAACCCCCTAACAACAAACAATACTAACACCCTAACAACAACCAACGCTAACCCCCTAAGAACAAACAACACTAAACACTAAGAACAAACAATATTAAACCCCAACAACGAACAATACCAACCCCTAACAACACAAAACCTAACCCCTTCTCAACAAACAACCCTAACCCACTAACAAAAAACAACCCTAACACCCTAACAACAAACAACCCTAAACCCCTAACAACAAACAACACTAACCCCCAAACAACAAACAACCCTAACCCCTAAAAACCAAAAACACTAACCCACTAACAACAAACAACCCTAACCCCCTAACAACAAACAACCCTAAACCCCAACATCAAACAACACTAACCCCTAACAACACACAACAATAAAACCCTAACAACAAACAACACTAACACCCTAACAACAAAAACCACTAAACCCCAACAAGAAACAACCCTATACCCCTAACAACAAACAACACTAACCCCCTAACAACAAACAACCCTAACCAAACAACAAACAGCCCTAACCCACTAACAACAAACAACACTAACCTCCTAAGAAGATACTACACTAACCCCGTAACAACAAACAACCCTAAACCCTAAAAACAAACAACCCTAACCCCCTAACAACAAACAACCCTAGCCAAACAACAAACAACCCTAACCGACTAACAAGAAACAACACTAACCCACTAACAAGAAACAACAGTAACACCCTAACAAGAAACAACACTAACCCCCTAACAACAAACAACACTAACACCCTAACAACAACCAACCCTAACCCCCTAAGAACAAACAACACTAAGCACTAAGAACAAACAATACTAACCCCCAACAACGAACAATACCAACCCCTAACAACACAAAACCTAACCCCTTATCAACAAACAACCCTAACCCACTAACAAAAAACAACCCTAACACCCTAACAACAAACAACCCTAAACCCCTAACATCAAACAACACTAACCCCCTAACAACACAAAACACTAACACCCTAACAACAAACAACACTAACACCCTAACAACAAAAACCACTAAACCCCAACAATAAAAAACCCTAAACCCCTAACAACAAACACTAACCCCCTAACAACAAACAACACTAAACCCCTAACAAGAAACTACCCTAACCCCGTAGCAACAAACAACACTAACCCCTAACAAGAAACTACCCTAACACCCTAACAACAAACAACAATAAAACGCTAACAACAAACAACACTAACACCCTAACAACAAAAACCACTAAACCCCAACAAGAAACAACCTTAAACCCCTAACAACAAACAACACTAACCCCCTAACAACAAACAACCCTAACCCCTAAAAACCAAAAACACTAACCCACTAACAACAAACAACCGTAACCCGCTAACAACAAACAACTCTAACACCCTAACAACAAACAACAATAACCCCTACCAACAAACAACCCTAACCCCTAAAAAACAAAAACACTAACCCACTAACAACAAACAACCCTAACCCGCTAACAACAAACAACCCTAACACCCTAACAACAAACAACACTAACCCCCTAACAACAAACAACAGTAACACCCTAACAACAACCAACCCTAACCCCCTAAGAACAAACAACACTAACCCCCTAAGAACAAACAACACTAACCCCAACAACGAACAATACTAACCCCCTAAAAACACAAAACCGAACCCCTTATCAACAAACAACCCTAATCCACTAACAAAAAACAACCCTAACCCCCTTAGAACAAACAACACTAACCCTCTAACAACAAACAACCCTAAATCCCTAACATCAAACAACCCTAAAACCCTAACATCAAAGAACACTAACACCCTAACAACAAACAACCCTAACCCCCTAACAACAAACACTAACCCCCAAACAACAAAGAACCCTAACCCCTAAAAACCAAAAACACTAACCCACTAACAAAAAACAAAACTAACCCACTAACAACAAACAACCCTAACACCCTAACAACAAACAACACTAACCCCCTAACAAAAAACAACCGTAAACCCCTAACATCAAACAACACTAACCCCCTAACAACACAAAACACTAACACCCTAACAACAAACAACACTAACACCCTAACAACAAAAACCACTAAACCCCAACAAGAAACAACACCAAACCCCTAACAAGAAACTACCCTAACCCCGTAACAACAAACAACCCTAACCCCCAAACAACAAACAACCCTAACCCCCTAACAACAAACAATCCTAACCCCCGAACAAGCAACAACACTAACCCCCTAACCACAATAAACACTAACACCCTGACAACAAAAACCACTAAACCCCAACAAGAAACAACCCTAAACCCCTAACAACAAACAACACTAACCCCCTAACAACAAACAACCCTAAACCCCTAACATCAAAGAACACTAACACCCTAACAACAAACAACCCTATCCCTCTAACTACAAACACTAACCACCAAACAACAAACAACCCTAACCCCTAAAAACCAAAAACACTAACCCACTAACAACAAACGACCCTAACCCACTCCCATCAAACAACACTAACCCCCAACAACACAAAACACTAACACCCTAACAACAAACAACACTAACCCCCTAAGAACAAACAACCCTAACCAAACAACAAACAACCCTAACCCATAAAAACAAACAACCCTAAACCCCTAACAACAAACAACCCTAACCAAACAACAAAAAACCCTAACCGACTAACAACAAACAACACTAACCCCCTAACAAGAAACAACAGTAACCCCCTAACAAGAAACAACACTAACCCCCTAACAACAAACAATACTAACACCCTAACAAAAACCAACGCTAACCCCCTAAGAACAAACAACACTAAACACTAAGAACAAACAATATTAAACCCCAACAACGAACAATACCAACCCCTAACAACACAAAACCTAACCCCTTATCAACAAACAACCCTAACCCACTAACAAAAAACAACCCTAACACCCTAACAACAAACAACCCTAAACCCCTAACAACAAACAACATTAACCCCCAAACAACAAACAACCCTAACCCCTAAAAACCAAAAACACTAACCCACTAACAACAAACAACCCTAACCCCCTAACAACAAACAACCCTAAACCCCAACATCAAACAACACTAACCCCTAACAACACACAACAATAAAACCCTAACAACAAACAACACTAACACCCTAACAACAAAAACCACTAAACCCCAACAAGAAACAACCCTATACCCCTAACAACAAACAACACTAACCCCCTAACAACAAACAACCCTAACCAAACAACAAACAACCCTAACCCACTAACAACAAACAACACTAACCCCCTAAGAAGATACTACACTAACCCCGTAACAACAAAAAACCCTAAACCCTAAAAACAACCTTAACCCCCTAACAACAAACAACCCTAGCCAAACAACAAACAACCCTAACCGACTAACAAGAAACAACACTAACCCCCTAACAAGAAACAACAGTAACCCCCTAACAAGAAACAACACTAACCCCCTAACAACAAACAACACTAACACCCTAACAACAACCAACCCTAACCCCCTAAGAAAAAACAACACTAAGCACTAAGAACAAACAATACTAACCCCCAACAACGAACAGTACCAACCCCTAACAACACAAAACCTAACCCCTTATCAACAAACAACCCTAACCCACTAACAAAAAACAACCCTAACACCCTAACAACAAACAACCCTAAACCCCTAACAACAAACACTAACCCCCAAACAACAAACAACCCTAACCCCTAAAAACCAAAAACACTAACCCACTAACAACAAACAACCCTAACCCCCTAACAACAAACAACCCTAAACCCCTAACATCAAACAACACTAACCCCCTAACAACACAAAACACTAACACCCTAACAACAAACAACACTAACACCCTAACAACAAAAACCACTAAACCCCAACAATAAAAAACCCTAAACCCCTAACAACAAACACTAACCCCCTAACAACAAACAACACTAAACCCCTAACAAGAAACTACCCTAACCCCGTAGCAACAAACAACACTAACCCCTAACAAGAAACTACCCTAACACCCTAACAACAAACAACAATAAAACGCTAACAACAAACAACACTAACACCCTAACAACAAAAACCACTAAACCCCAACAAGAAACAACGTTAAACCCCTAACAACAAACAACACTAACCCCCTAACAACAAACAACCCTAACCCCTAAAAACCAAAAACACTAACCCACTAACAACAAACAACCGTAACCCGCTAACAACAAACAACTCTAACACCCTAACAACAAACAACAATAACCCCTACCAACAAACAACCCTAACCCCTAAAAAACAAAAACACTAACCCACTAACAACAAACAACCCTAACCCGCTAACAACAAACAACCCTAACACCCTAACAACAAACAACACTAACCCCCTAACTACAAACAACAGTAACACCCTAACAACAACCAACCCTAACCCCCTAAGAACAAACAACACTAACCCCCTAAGAACAAACAACACTAACCCCAACAACGAACAATACTAACCCCCTAAAAACACAAAACCGAACCCCTTATCAACAAACAACCCTAACCCACTAACAAAAAACAACCCTAACCCCCTTAGAACAAACAACACTAACCCTCTAACAACAAACAACCCTAAATCCCTAACATCAAACAACCCTAAAACCCTAACATCAAAGAACACTAACACCCTAACAACAAACAACCCTAACCCCCTAACAACAAACACTAACCCCCAAACAACAAAGAACCCTAACCCCTAAAAACCAAAAACACTAACCCACTAACAAAAAACAAAACTAACCCACTAACAACAAACAACCCTAACACCCTAACAACAAACAACACTAACCCCCTAACAAAAAACAACCGTAAACCCCTAACATCAAACAACACTAACCCCCTAACAACACAAAACACTTACACCCTAACAACAAACAACACTAACACCCTAACAACAAAAACCACTAAACCCCAACAAGAAACAACACCAAACCCCTAACAAGAACCTACCCTAACCCCGTAACAACAAACAACCCTAACCCCCAAACAACAAACAACCCTAACCCCCTAACAACAAACAATCCTAACCCCCGAACAAGCAACAACACTAACCCCCTAACCACAATAAACACTAACACCCTGACAACAAAAACCACTAAACCCCAACAAGAAACAACCCTAAACCCCTAACAACAAACAACACTAACCCCCTAACAACAAACAACCCTAAACCCCTAACATCAAAGAACACTAACACCCTAACAACAAACAACCCTATCCCTCTAACTACAAACACTAACCCCCAAACAACAAACAACCCTAACCCCTAAAAACCAAAAACACTAACCCACTAACAAGAAACAACCCTAACCCCCTAACAACAAACAACCCTAAACCCCAACATCAAACAACACTAACCCCTAACAACACACAACAATAAAACCCTAACAACAAACAACACTAACACCCTAACAACAAAAACCACTAAACCCCAACAAGAAACAACCCTATACCCCTAACAACAAACAACACTAACCCCCTAACAACAAACAACCCTAACCAAACAACAAACAACCCTAACCCACTAACAACAAACAACACTAACCCCCTAAGAAGATACTACACTAACCCCGTAACAACAAAAAACCCTAAACCCTAAAAACAAACAACCTTAACCCCCTAACAACAAACAACCCTAGCCAAACAACAAACAACCCTAACCGACTAACAAGAAACAACACTAACCCCCTAACAAGAAACAACAGTAACCCCCTAACAAGAAACAACACTAACCCCCTAACAACAAACAACACTAACACCCTAACAACAACCAACCCTAACCCCCTAAGAAAAAACAACACTAAGCACTAAGAACAAACAATACTAACCCCCAACAACGAACAGTACCAACCCCTAACAACACAAAACCTAACCCCTTATCAACAAACAACCCTAACCCACTAACAAAAAACAACCCTAACACCCTAACAACAAACAACCCTAAACCCCTAACAACAAACACTAACCCCCAAACAACAAACAACCCTAACCCCTAAAAACCAAAAACACTAACCCACTAACAACAAACAACCCTAACCCCCTAACAACAAACAACCCTAAACCCCTAACATCAAACAACACTAACCCCCTAACAACACAAAACACTAACACCCTAACAACAAACAACACTAACACCCTAACAACAAAAACCACTAAACCCCAACAATAAAAAACCCTAAACCCCTAACAACAAACACTAACCCCCTAACAACAAACAACACTAAACCCCTAACAAGAAACTACCCTAACCCCGTAGCAACAAACAACACTAACCCCTAACAAGAAACTACCCTAACACCCTAACAACAAACAACAATAAAACGCTAACAACAAACAACACTAACACCCTAACAACAAAAACCACTAAACCCCAACAAGAAACAACGTTAAACCCCTAACAACAAACAACACTAACCCCCTAACAACAAACAACCCTAACCCCTAAAAACCAAAAACACTAACCCACTAACAACAAACAACCGTAACCCGCTAACAACAAACAACTCTAACACCCTAACAACAAACAACAATAACCCCTACCAACAAACAACCCTAACCCCTAAAAAACAAAAACACTAACCCACTAACAACAAACAACCCTAACCCGCTAACAACAAACAACCCTAACACCCTAACAACAAACAACACTAACCCCCTAACAACAAACAACAGTAACACCCTAACAACAACCAACCCTAACCCCCTAAGAACAAACAACACTAACCCCCTAAGAACAAACAACACTAACCCCAACAACGAACAATACTAACCCCCTAAAAACACAAAACCGAACCCCTTATCAACAAACAACCCTAACCCACTAACAAAAAACAACCCTAACCCCCTTAGAACAAACAACACTAACCCTCTAACAACAAACAACCCTAAATCCCTAACATCAAACAACCCTAAAACCCTAACATCAAAGAACACTAACACCCTAACAACAAACAACCCTAACCCCCTAACAACAAACACTAACCCCCAAACAACAAAGAACCCTAACCCCTAAAAACCAAAAACACTAACCCACTAACAAAAAACAAAACTAACCCACTAACAACAAACAACCCTAACACCCTAACAACAAACAACACTAACCCCCTAACAAAAAACAACCGTAAACCCCTAACATCAAACAACACTAACCCCCTAACAACACAAAACACTAACACCCTAACAACAAACAACACTAACACCCTAACAACAAAAACCACTAAACCCCAACAAGAAACAACACCAAACCCCTAACAAGAAACTACCCGAAGCCCGTAACAACAAACAACCCTAACCCCCAAACAACAAACAACCCTAACCCCCTAACAACAAACAATCCTAACCCCCGAACAAGCAACAACACTAACCCCCTAACCACAATAAACACTAACACCCTGACAACAAAAACCACTAAACCCCAACAAGAAACAACCCTAAACCCCTAACAACAAACAACACTAACCCCCTAACAACAAACAACCCTAAACCCCTAACATCAAAGAACACTAACACCCTAACAACAAACAACCCTATCCCTCTAACTACAAACACTAACCCCCAAACAACAAACAACCCTAACCCCTAAAAACCAAAAACACTAACCCACTAACAACAAACGACCCTAACCCACTCCCATCAAACAACACTAACCCCCAACAACACAAAACACTAACACCCTAACAACAAACAACACTAACCCCCTAAGAACAAACAACCCTAACCAAACAACAAACAACCCTAACCCATAAAAACAAACAACCCTAAACCCCTAACAACAAACAACCCTAACCAAACAACAAAAAACCCTAACCGACTAACAACAAACAACACTAACCCCCTAACAAGAAACAACAGTAACCCCCTAACAAGAAACAACACTAACCCCCTAACAACAAACAATACTAACACCCTAACAACAACCAACGCTAACCCCCTAAGAACAAACAACACTAAACACTAAGAACAAACAATATTAAACCCCAACAACGAACAATACCAACCCCTAACAACACAAAACCTAACCCCTTCTCAACAAACAACCCTAACCCACTAACAAAAAACAACCCTAACACCCTAACAACAAACAACCCTAAACCCCTAACAACAAACAACACTAACCCCCAAACAACAAACAACCCTAACCCCTAAAAACCAAAAACACTAACCCATTAACAACAAACAACACTAACCCCCTAACAACAAACAACCCTAAACCCCAACATCAAACAACACTAACCCCTAACAACACACAACAATAAAACCCTAACAACAAACAACACTAACACCCTAACAACAAAAACCACTAAACCCCAACAAGAAACAACCCTATACCCCTAACAACAAACAACACTAACCCCCTAACAACAAACAACCCTAACCAAACAACAAACAGCCCTAACCCACTAACAACAAACAACACTAACCTCCTAAGAAGATACTACACTAACCCCGTAACAACAAACAACCCTAAACCCTAAAAACAAACAACCCTAACCCCCTAACAACAAACAACCCTAGCCAAACAACAAACAACCCTAACCGACTAACAAGAAACAACACTAACCCACTAACAAGAAACAACAGTAACACCCTAACAAGAAACAACACTAACCCCCTAACAACAAACAACACTAACACCCTAACAACAACCAACCCTAACCCCCTAAGAACAAACAACACTAAGCACTAAGAACAAACAATACTAACCCCCAACAACGAACAATACCAACCCCTAACAACACAAAACCTAACCCCTTATCAACAAACAACCCTAACCCACTAACAAAAAACAACCCTAACACCCTAACAACAAACAACCCTAAACCCCTAACATCAAACAACACTAACCCCCTAACAACACAAAACACTAACACCCTAACAACAAACAACACTAACACCCTAACAACAAAAACCACTAAACCCCAACAATAAAAAACCCTAAACCCCTAACAACAAACACTAACCCCCTAACAACAAACAACACTAAACCCCTAACAAGAAACTACCCTAACCCCGTAGCAACAAACAACACTAACCCCTAACAAGAAACTACCCTAACACCCTAACAACAAACAACAATAAAACGCTAACAACAAACAACACTAACACCCTAACAACAAAAACCACTAAACCCCAACAAGAAACAACGTTAAACCCCTAACAACAAACAACACTAACCCCCTAACAACAAACAACCCTAACCCCTAAAAACCAAAAACACTAACCCACTAACAACAAACAACCGTAACCCACTAATAACAAACAACTCTAACACCCTAACAACAAACAACAATAACCCCTACCAACAAACAACCCTAACCCCTAAAAAACAAAAACACTAACCCACTAACAACAAACAACCCTAACCCGCTAACAACAAACAACCCTAACACCCTAACAACAAACAACACTAACCCCCTAAGAACAAACAACACTAACCCCAACAACGAACAATACTAACCCCCTAAAAACACAAAACCGAACCCCTTATCAACAAACAACCCTAACCCACTAACAAAAAACAACCCTAACCCCCTTAGAACAAACAACACTAACCCCCTAACAACAAACAACCCTAACCAAACAACAAACAGCCCTAACCCACTAACAACAAACAACACTAACCCCCTAAGAAGATACTACACTAACCCCGTAACAACAAACAACCCTAAACCCTAAAAACAAACAACCCTAACCCCCTAACAACAAACAACCCTAGCCAAACAACAAACAACCCTAACCGACTAACAAGAAACAACACTAACCCACTAACAAGAAACAACAGTAACACCCTAACAAGAAACAACACTAACCCCCTAACAACAAACAACACTAACACCCTAACAACAACCAACCCTAACCCCCTAAGAACAAACAACACTAAGCACTAAGAACAAACAATACTAACCCCCAACAACGAACAATACCAACCCCTAACAACACAAAACCTAACCCCTTATCAACAAACAACCCTAACCCACTAACAAAAAACAACCCTAACACCCTAACAACAAACAACCCTAAACCCCTATCAACAAACACTAACCCCCAAACAACAAACAACCCTAACCCCTAAAAACCAAAAACACTAACCCACTAACAACAAACAACCCTAACCCCCTAACAACAAACAACCCTCAACCCCTAACATCAAACAACACTAACCCCCTAACAACACAAAACACTAACACCCTAACAACAAACAACACTAACACCCTAACAACAAAAACCACTAAACCCCAACAATAAAAAACCCTAAACCCCTAACAACAAACACTAACCCCCTAACAACAAACAACACTAAACCCCTAACAAGAAACTACCCTAACCCCGTAGCAACAAACAACACTAACCCCTAACAAGAAACTACCCTAACACCCTAACAACAAACAACAATAAAACGCTAACAACAAACAACACTAACACCCTAACAACAAAAACCACTAAACCCCAACAAGAAACAACGTTAAACCCCTAACAACAAACAACCCTAACCCCTAAAAACCAAAAACACTAACCCACTAACAACAAACAACCGTAACCCGCTAACAACAAACAACTCTAACACCCTAACAACAAACAACAATAACCCCTACCAACAAACAACCCTAACCCCTAAAAACAAAAACACTAACCCACTAACAACAAACAACCCTAACCCGCTAACAACAAACAACCCTAACACCCTAACAACAAACAACACTAACCCCCTAACAAAAAACAACCGTAAACCCCTAACATCAAACAACACTAACCCCCTAACAACACAAAACACTAACACCCTAACAACAAACAACACTAACACCCTAACAACAAAAACCACTAAACCCCAACAAGAAACAACACCAAACCCCTAACAAGAAACTACCCTAACCCCGTAACAACAAACAACCCTAACCCCCAAACAACAAACAACCCTAACCCCCTAACAACAAACAATCCTAACCCCCGAACAAGCAACAACACTAACCCCCTAACCACAATAAACACTAACACCCTGACAACAAAAACCACTAAACCCCAACAAGAAACAACCCTAAACCCCTAACAACAAACAACACTAACCCCCTAACAACAAACAACCCTAAACCCCTAACATCAAAGAACACTAACACCCTAACAACAAACAACCCTATCCCTCTAACTACAAACACTAACCCCCAAACAACAAACAACCCTAACCCCTAAAAACCAAAAACACTAACCCACTAACAACAAACGACCCTAACCCACTCCCATCAAACAACACTAACCCCCAACAACACAAAACACTAACACCCTAACAACAAACAACACTAACCCCCTAAGAACAAACAACCCTAACCAAACAACAAACAACCCTAACCCATAAAAACAAACAACCCTAAACCCCTAACAACAAACAACCCTAACCAAACAACAAAAAACCCTAACCGACTAACAACAAACAACACTAACCCCCTAACAAGAAACAACAGTAACCCCCTAACAAGAAACAACACTAACCCCCTAACAACAAACAATACTAACACCCTAACAACAACCAACGCTAACCCCCTAAGAACAAACAACACTAAACACTAAGAACAAACAATATTAAACCCCAACAACGAACAATACCAACCCCTAACAACACAAAACCTAACCCCTTATCAACAAACAACCCTAACCCACTAACAAAAAACAACCCTAACACCCTAACAACAAACAACCCTAAACCCCTAACAACAAACAACACTAACCCCCAAACAACAAACAACCCTAACCCCTAAAAACCAAAAACACTAACCCACTAACAACAAACAACCCTAACCCCCTAACAACAAACAACCCTAAACCCCAACATCAAACAACACTAACCCCTAACAACACACAACAATAAAACCCTAACAACAAACAACACTAACACCGTAACAACAAAAACCACTAAACCCCAACAAGAAACAACCCTATACCCCTAACAACAAACAACACTAACCCCCTAACAACAAACAACCCTAACCAAACAACAAACAACCCTAACCCACTAACAACAAACAACACTAACCCCCTAAGAAGATACTACACTAACCCCGTAACAACAAAAAACCCTAAACCCTAAAAACAAACAACCTTAACCCCCTAACAACAAACAACCCTAGCCAAACAACAAACAACCCTAACCGACTAACAAGAAACAACACTAACCCCCTAACAAGAAACAACAGTAACCCCCTAACAAGAAACAACACTAACCCCCTAACAACAAACAACACTAACACCCTAACAACAACCAACCCTAACCCCCTAAGAAAAAACAACACTAAGCACTAAGAACAAACAATACTAACCCCCAACAACGAACAGTACCAACCCCTAACAACACAAAACCTAACCCCTTATCAACAAACAACCCTAACCCACTAACAAAAAACAACCCTAACACCCTAACAACAAACAACCCTAAACCCCTAACAACAAACACTAACCCCCAAACAACAAACAACCCTAACCCCTAAAAACCAAAAACACTAACCCACTAACAACAAACAACCCTAACCCCCTAACAACAAACAACCCTAAACCCCTAACATAAAACAACACTAACCCCCTAACAACACAAAACACTAACACCCTAACAACAAACAACACTAACACCCTAACAACAAAAACCACTAAACCCCAACAATAAAAAACCCTAAACCCCTAACAACAAACACTAACCCCCTAACAACAAACAACACTAAACCCCTAACAAGAAACTACCCTAACCCCGTAGCAACAAACAACACTAACCCCTAACAAGAAACTACCCTAACACCCTAACAACAAACAACAATAAAACGCTAACAACAAACAACACTAACACCCTAACAACAAAAACCACTAAACCCCAACAAGAAACAACGTTAAACCCCTAACAACAAACAACACTAACCCCCTAACAACAAACAACCCTAACCCCTAAAAACCAAAAACACTAACCCACTAACAACAAACAACCGTAACCCGCTAACAACAAACAACTCTAACACCCTAACAACAAACAACAATAACCCCTACCAACAAACAACCCTAACCCCTAAAAAACAAAAACACTAACCCACTAACAACAAACAACCCTAACCCGCTAACAACAAACAACCCTAACACCCTAACAACAAACAACACTAACCCCCTAACAACAGTAACACCCTAACAACAACCAACCCTAACCCCCTAAGAACAAACAACACTAACCCCCTAAGAACAAACAACACTAACCCCAACAACGAACAATACTAACCCCCTAAAAACACAAAACCGAACCCCTTATCAACAAACAACCCTAACCCACTAACAAAAAACAACCCTAACCCCCTTAGAACAAACAACACTAACCCTCTAACAACAAACAACCCTAAATCCCTAACATCAAACAACCCTAAAACCCTAACATCAAAGAACACTAACACCCTAACAACAAACAACCCTAACCCCCTAACAACAAACACTAACCCCCAAACAACAAAGAACCCTAACCCCTAAAAACCAAAAACACTAACCCACTAACAAAAAACAAAACTAACCCACTAACAACAAACAACCCTAACACCCTAACAACAAACAACACTAACCCCCTAACAAAAAACAACCGTAAACCCCTAACATCAAACAACACTAACCCCCTAACAACACAAAACACTAACACCCTAACAACAAACAACACTAACACCCTAACAACAAAAACCACTAAACCCCAACAAGAAACAACACCAAACCCCTAACAAGAAACTACCCTAACCCCGTAACAACAAACAACCCTAACCCCCAAACAACAAACAACCCTAACCCCCTAACAACAAACAATCCTAACCCCCGAACAAGCAACAACACTAACCCCCTAACCACAATAAACACTAACACCCTGACAACAAAAACCACTAAACCCCAACAAGAAACAACCCTAAACCCCTAACAACAAACAACACTAACCCCCTAACAACAAACAACCCTAAACCCCTAACATCAAAGAACACTAACACCCTAACAACAAACAACCCTATCCCTCTAACTACAAACACTAACCCCCAAACAACAAACAACCCTAACCCCTAAAAACCAAAAACACTAACCCACTAACAACAAACGACCCTAACCCACTCCCATCAAACAACAGTAACCCCCAACAACACAAAACACTAACACCCTAACAACAAACAACACTAACCCCCTAAGAACAAACAACCCTAACCAAACAACAAACAACCCTAACCCATAAAAACAAACAACCCTAAACCCCTAACAACAAACAACCCTAACCAAACAACAAAAAACCCTAACCGACTAACAACAAACAACACTAACCCCCTAACAAGAAACAACAGTAACCCCCTAACAAGAAACAACACTAACCCCCTAACAACAAACAATACTAACACCCTAACAACAACCAACGCTAACCCCCTAAGAACAAACAACACTAAACACTAAGAACAAACAATATTAAACCCCAACAACGAACAATACCAACCCCTAACAACACAAAACCTAACCCCTTATCAACAAACAACCCTAACCCACTAACAAAAAACAACCCTAACACCCTAACAACAAACAACCCTAAACCCCTAACAACAAACAACACTAACCCCCAAACAACAAACAACCCTAACCCCTAAAAACCAAAAACACTAACCCACTAACAACAAACAACCCTAACCCCCTAACAACAAACAACCCTAAACCCCAACATCAAACAACACTAACCCCTAACAACACACAACAATAAAACCCTAACAACAAGCAACACTAACACCCTAACAACAAAAACCACTAAACCCCAACAAGAAACAACCCTATACCCCTAACAACAAACAACACTAACCCCCTAACAACAAACAACCCTAACCAAACAACAAACAACCCTAACCCACTAACAACAAACAACACTAACCCCCTAAGAAGATACTACACTAACCCCGTAACAACAAAAAACCCTAAACCCTAAAAACAAACAACCCTAACCCCCTAACAACAAACAACCCTAGCCAAACAACAAACAACCCTAACCGACTAACAAGAAACAACACTAACCCCCTAACAAGAAACAACAGTAACCCCCTAACAAGAAACAACACTAACCCCCTAACAACAAACAACACTAACACCCTAACAACAACCAACCCTAACCCCCTAAGAAAAAACAACACTAAGCACTAAGAACAAACAATACTAACCCCCAACAATGAACAGTACCAACCCCTAACAACACAAAACCTAACCCCTTATCAACAAACAACCCTAACCCACTAACAAAAAACAACCCTAACACCCTAACAACAAACAACCCTAAACCCCTAACAACAAACACTAACCCCCAAACAACAAACAACCCTAACCCCTAAAAACCAAAAACACTAACCCACTAACAACAAACAACCCTAACCCCCTAACAACAAACAACCCTAAACCCCTAACATCAAACAACACTAACCCCCTAACAACACAAAACACTAACACCCTAACAACAAACAACACTAACACCCTAACAACAAAAACCACTAAACCCCAACAATAAAAAACCCTAAACCCCTAACAACAAACACTAACCCCCTAACAACAAACAACACTAAACCCCTAACAAGAAACTACCCTAACCCCGTAGCAACAAACAACACTAACCCCTAACAAGAAACTACCCTAACACCCTAACAACAAACAACAATAAAACGCTAACAACAAACAACACTAACACCCTAACAACAAAAACCACTAAACCCCAACAAGAAACAACGTTAAACCCCTAACAACAAACAACACTAACCCCCTAACAACAAACAACCCTAACCCCTAAAAACCAAAAACACTATCCCACTAACAACAAACAACCATAACCCGCTAACAACAAACAACTCTAACACCCTAACAACAAACAACAATAACCCCTACCAACAAACAACCCTAACCCCTAAAAAACAAAAACACTAACCCACTAACAACAAACAACCCTAACCCGCTAACAACAAACAACCCTAACACCCTAACAACAAACAACACTAACCCCCTAACAACAAACAACAGTAACACCCTAACAACAACCAACCCTAACCCCCTAAGAACAAACAACACTAACCCCCTAAGAACAAACAACACTAACCCCAACAACGAACAATACTAACCCCCTAAAAACACAAAACCGAACCCCTTATCAACAAACAACCCTAACCCACTAACAAAAAACAACCCTAACCCCCTTAGAACAAACAACACTAACCCTCTAACAACAAACAACCCTAAATCCCTAACATCAAACAACCCTAAAACCCTAACATCAAAGAACACTAACACCCTAACAACAAACAACCCTAACCCCCTAACAACAAACACTAACCCCCAAACAACAAAGAACCCTAACCCCTAAAAACCAAAAACACTAACCCACTAACAAAAAACAAAACTAACCCACTAACAACAAACAACCCTAACACCCTAACAACAAACAACACTAACCCCCTAACAAAAAACAACCGTAAACCCCTAACATCAAACAACACTAACCCCCTAACAACACAAAACACTAACACCCTAACAACAAACAACACTAACACCCTAACAACAAAAACCACTAAACCCCAACAAGAAACAACACCAAACCCCTAACAAGAAACTACCCGAACCCCGTAACAACAAACAACCCTAACCCCCAAACAACAAACAACCCTAACCCCCTAACAACAAACAATCCTAACCCCCGAACAAGCAACAACACTAACCCCCTAACCACAATAAACACTAACACCCTGACAACAAAAACCACTAAACCCCAACAAGAAACAACCCTAAACCCCTAACAACAAACAACACTAACCCCCTAACAACAAACAACCCTAAACCCCTAACATCAAAGAACACTAACACCCTAACAACAAACAACCCTATCCCTCTAACTACAAACACTAACCCCCAAACAACAAACAACCCTAACCCCTAAAAACCAAAAACACTAACCCACTAACAACAAACGACCCTAACCCACTCCCATCAAACAACACTAACCCCCAACAACACAAAACACTAACACCCTAACAACAAACAACACTAACCCCCTAAGAACAAACAACCCTAACCAAACAACAAACAACCCTAACCCATAAAAACAAACAACCCTAAACCCCTAACAACAAACAACCCTAACCAAACAACAAAAAACCCTAACCGACTAACAACAAACAACACTAACCCCCTAACAAGAAACAACAGTAACCCCCTAACAAGAAACAACACTAACCCCCTAACAACAAACAATACTAACACCCTAACAACAACCAACGCTAACCCCCTAAGAACAAACAACACTAAACACTAAGAACAAACAATATTAAACCCCAACAACGAACAATACCAACCCCTAACAACACAAAACCTAACCCCTTATCAACAAACAACCCTAACCCACTAACAAAAAACAACCCTAACACCCTAACAACAAACAACCCTAAACCCCTAACAACAAACAACACTAACCCCCAAACAACAAACAACCCTAACCCCTAAAAACCAAAAACACTAACCCACTAACAACAAACAACCCTAACCCCCTAACAACAAACAACCCTAAACCCCAACATCAAACAACACTAACCCCTAACAACACACAACAATAAAACCCTAACAACAAGCAACACTAACACCCTAACAACAAAAACCACTAAACCCCAACAAGAAACAACCCTATACCCCTAACAACAAACAACACTAACCCCCTAACAACAAACAACCCTAACCAAACAACAAACAACCCTAACCCACTAACAACAAACAACACTAACCCCCTAAGAAGATACTACACTAACCCCGTAACAACAAAAAACCCTAAACCCTAAAAACAAACAACCCTAACCCCCTAACAACAAACAACCCTAGCCAAACAACAAACAACCCTAACCGACTAACAAGAAACAACACTAACCCCCTAACAAGAAACAACAGTAACCCCCTAACAAGAAACAACACTAACCCCCTAACAACAAACAACACTAACACCCTAACAACAACCAACCCTAACCCCCTAAGAAAAAACAACACTAAGCACTAAGAACAAACAATACTAACCCCCAACAATGAACAGTACCAACCCCTAACAACACAAAACCTAACCCCTTATCAACAAACAACCCTAACCCACTAACAAAAAACAACCCTAACACCCTAACAACAAACAACCCTAAACCCCTAACAACAAACACTAACCCCCAAACAACAAACAACCCTAACCCCTAAAAACCAAAAACACTAACCCACTAACAACAAACAACCCTAACCCCCTAACAACAAACAACCCTAAACCCCTAACATCAAACAACACTAACCCCCTAACAACACAAAACACTAACACCCTAACAACAAACAACACTAACACCCTAACAACAAAAACCACTAAACCCCAACAATAAAAAACCCTAAACCCTAACAACAAACACTAACCCCCTAACAACAAACAACACTAAACCCCTAACAAGAAACTACCCTAACCCCGTAGCAACAAACAACACTAACCCCTAACAAGAAACTACCCTAACACCCTAACAACAAACAACAATAAAACGCTAACAACAAACAACACTAACACCCTAACAACAAAAACCACTAAACCCCAACAAGAAACAACGTTAAACCCCTAACAACAAACAACACTAACCCCCTAACAACAAACAACCCTAACCCCTAAAAACCAAAAACACTATCCCACTAACAACAAACAACCATAACCCGCTAACAACAAACAACTCTAACACCCTAACAACAAACAACAATAACCCCTACCAACAAACAACCCTAACCCCTAAAAAACAAAAACACTAACCCACTAACAACAAACAACCCTAACCCGCTAACAACAAACAACCCTAACACCCTAACAACAAACAACACTAACCCCCTAACAACAAACAACAGTAACACCCTAACAACAACCAACCCTAACCCCCTAAGAACAAACAACACTAACCCCCTAAGAACAAACAACACTAACCCCAACAACGAACAATACTAACCCCCTAAAAACACAAAACCGAACCCCTTATCAACAAACAACCCTAACCCACTAACAAAAAACAACCCTAACCCCCTTAGAACAAACAACACTAACCCTCTAACAACAAACAACCCTAAATCCCTAACATCAAACAACCCTAAAACCCTAACATCAAAGAACACTAACACCCTAACAACAAACAACCCTAACCCCCTAACAACAAACACTAACCCCCAAACAACAAAGAACCCTAACCCCTAAAAACCAAAAACACTAACCCACTAACAAAAAACAAAACTAACCCACTAACAACAAACAACCCTAACACCCTAACAACAAACAACACTAACCCCCTAACAAAAAACAACCGTAAACCCCTAACATCAAACAACACTAACCCCCTAACAACACAAAACACTAACACCCTAACAACAAACAACACTAACACCCTAACAACAAAAACCACTAAACCCCAACAAGAAACAACACCAAACCCCTAACAAGAAACTACCCGAACCCCGTAACAACAAACAACCCTAACCCCCAAACAACAAACAACCCTAACCCCCTAACAACAAACAATCCTAACCCCCGAACAAGCAACAACACTAACCCCCTAACCACAATAAACACTAACACCCTGACAACAAAAACCACTAAACCCCAACAAGAAACAACCCTAAACCCCTAACAACAAACAACACTAACCCCCTAACAACAAACAACCCTAAACCCCTAACATCAAAGAACACTAACACCCTAACAACAAACAACCCTATCCCTCTAACTACAAACACTAACCCCCAAACAACAAACAACCCTAACCCCTAAAAACCAAAAACACTAACCCACTAACAACAAACGACCCTAACCCACTCCCATCAAACAACACTAACCCCCAACAACACAAAACACTAACACCCTAACAACAAACAACACTAACCCCCTAAGAACAAACAACCCTAACCAAACAACAAACAACCCTAACCCATAAAAACAAACAACCCTAAACCCCTAACAACAAACAACCCTAACCAAACAACAAAAAACCCTAACCGACTAACAACAAACAACACTAACCCCCTAACAAGAAACAACAGTAACCCCCTAACAAGAAACAACACTAACCCCCTAACAACAAACAATACTAACACCCTAACAACAACCAACGCTAACCCCCTAAGAACAAACAACACTAAACACTAAGAACAAACAATATTAAACCCCAACAACGAACAATACCAACCCCTAACAACACAAAACCTAACCCCTTATCAACAAACAACCCTAACCCACTAACAAAAAACAACCCTAACACCCTAACAACAAACAACCCTAAACCCCTAACAACAAACAACACTAACCCCCAAACAACAAACAACCCTAACCCCTAAAAACCAAAAACACTAACCCATTAACAACAAACAACCCTAACCCCCTAACAACAAACAACCCTAAACCCCAACATCAAACAACACTAACCCCTAACAACACACAACAATAAAACCCTAACAACAAACAACACTAACACCCTAACAACAAAAACCACTAAACCCCAACAAGAAACAACCCTATACCCCTAACAACAAACAACACTAACCCCCTAACAACAAACAACCCTAACCAAACAACAAACAGCCCTAACCCACTAACAACAAACAGCACTAACCTCCTAAGAAGATACTACACTAACCCCGTAACAACAAACAACCCTAAACCCTAAAAACAAACAACCCTAACCCCCTAACAACAAACAACCCTAGCCAAACAACAAACAACCCTAACCGACTAACAAGAAACAACACTAACCCACTAACAAGAAACAACAGTAACACCCTAACAAGAAACAACACTAACCCCCTAACAACAAACAACACTAACACCCTAACAACAACCAACCCTAACCCCCTAAGAACAAACAACACTAAGCACTAAGAACAAACAATACTAACCCCCAACAACGAACAATACCAACCCCTAACAACACAAAACCTAACCCCTTATCAACAAACAACCCTAACCCACTAACAAAAAACAACCCTAACACCCTAACAACAAACAACCCTAAACCCCTAACATCAAACAACACTAACCCCCTAACAACACAAAACACTAACACCCTAACAACAAACAACACTAACACCCTAACAACAAAAACCACTAAACCCCAACAATAAAAAACCCTAAACCCCTAACAACAAACACTAACCCCCTAACAACAAACAACACTAAACCCCTAACAAGAAACTACCCTAACCCCGTAGCAACAAACAACACTAACCCCTAACAAGAAACTACCCTAACACCCTAACAACAAACAACAATAAAACGCTAACAACAAACAACACTAACACCCTAACAACAAAAACCACTAAACCCCAACAAGAAACAACCTTAAACCCCTAACAACAAACAACACTAACCCCCTAACAACAAACAACCCTAACCCCTAAAAACCAAAAACACTAACCCACTAACAACAAACAACCGTAACCCACTAATAACAAACAACTCTAACACCCTAACAACAAACAACAATAACCCCTACCAACAAACAACCCTAACCCCTAAAAAACAAAAACACTAACCCACTAACAACAAACAACCCTAACCCGCTAACAACAAACAACCCTAACACCCTAACAACAAACAACACTAACCCCCTAACAACAAACAACAGTAACACCCTAACAACAACCAACCCTAACCCCCCAAGAACAAACAACACTAACCCCCTAAGAACAAACAACACTAACCCCAACAACGAACAATACTAACCCCCTAAAAACACAAAACCGAACCCCTTATCAACAAACAACCCTAACCCACTAACAAAAAACAACCCTAACCCCCTTAGAACAAACAACACTAACCCCCTAACAACAAACAACCCTAACCAAACAACAAACAGCCCTAACCCACTAACAACAAACAACACTAACCCCCTAAGAAGATACTACACTAACCCCGTAACAACAAACAACCCTAAACCCTAAAAACAAACAACCCTAACCCCCTAACAACAAACAACCCTAGCCAAACAACAAACAACCCTAACCGACTAACAAGAAACAACACTAACCCACTAACAAGAAACAACAGTAACACCCTAACAAGAAACAACACTAACCCCCTAACAACAAACAACACTAACACCCTAACAACAACCAACCCTAACCCCCTAAGAACAAACAACACTAAGCACTAAGAACAAACAATACTAACCCCCAACAACGAACAATACCAACCCCTAACAACACAAAACCTAACCCCTTATCAACAAACAACCCTAACCCACTAACAAAAAACAACCCTAACACCCTAACAACAAACAACCCTAAACCCCTATCAACAAACACTAACCCCCAAACAACAAACAACCCTAACCCCTAAAAACCAAAAACACTAACCCACTAACAACAAACAACCCTAACCCCCTAACAACAAACAACCCTCAACCCCTAACATCAAACAACACTAACCCCCTAACAACACAAAACACTAACACCCTAACAACAAACAACACTAACACCCTAACAACAAAAACCACTAAACCCCAACAATAAAAAACCCTAAACCCCTAACAACAAACACTAACCCCCTAACAACAAACAACACTAAACCCCTAACAAGAAACTACCCTAACCCCGTAGCAACAAACAACACTAACCCCTAACAAGAAACTACCCTAACACCCTAACAACAAACAACAATAAAACGCTAACAACAAACAACACTAACACCCTAACAACAAAAACCACTAAACCCCAACAAGAAACAACGTTAAACCCCTAACAACAAACAACACTAACCCCCTAACAACAAACAACCCTAACCCCTAAAAACCAAAAACACTAACCCACTAACAACAAACAACCCTAACCCGCTAACAACAAACAACCCTAACACCCTAACAACAAACAACACTAACCCCCTAACAAAAAACAACCGTAAACCCCTAACATCAAACAACACTAACCCCCTAACAACACAAAACACTAACACCCTAACAACAAACAACACTAACACCCTAACAACAAAAACCACTAAACCCCAACAAGAAACAACACCAAACCCCTAACAAGAAACTACCCTAACCCCGTAACAACAAACAACCCTAACCCCCAAACAACAAACAACCCTAACCCCCTAACAACAAACAATCCTAACCCCCGAACAAGCAACAACACTAACCCCCTAACCACAATAAACACTAACACCCTGACAACAAAAACCACTAAACCCCAACAAGAAACAACCCTAAACCCCTAACAACAAACAACACTAACCCCCTAACAACAAACAACCCTAAACCCCTAACATCAAAGAACACTAACACCCTAACAACAAACAACCCTATCCCTCTAACTACAAACACTAACCCCCAAACAACAAACAACCCTAACCCCTAAAAACCAAAAACACTAACCCACTAACAACAAACGACCCTAACCCACTCCCATCAAACAACACTAACCCCCAACAACACAAAACACTAACACCCTAACAACAAACAACACTAACCCCCTAAGAACAAACAACCCTAACCAAACAACAAACAACCCTAACCCATAAAAACAAACAACCCTAAACCCCTAACAACAAACAACCCTAACCAAACAACAAAAAACCCTAACCGACTAACAACAAACAACACTAACCCCCTAACAAGAAACAACAGTAACCCCCTAACAAGAAACAACACTAACCCCCTAACAACAAACAATACTAACACCCTAACAACAACCAACGCTAACCCCCTAAGAACAAACAACACTAAACACTAAGAACAAACAATATTAAACCCCAACAACGAACAATACCAACCCCTAACAACACAAAACCTAACCCCTTATCAACAAACAACCCTAACCCACTAACAAAAAACAACCCTAACACCCTAACAACAAACAACCCTAAACCCCTAACAACAAACAACACTAACCCCCAAACAACAAACAACCCTAACCCCTAAAAACCAAAAACACTAACCCACTAACAACAAACAACCCTAACCCCCTAACAACAAACAACCCTAAACCCCAACATCAAACAACACTAACCCCTAACAACACACAACAATAAAACCCTAACAACAAACAACACTAACACCGTAACAACAAAAACCACTAAACCCCAACAAGAAACAACCCTATACCCCTAACAACAAACAACACTAACCCCCTAACAACAAACAACCCTAACCAAACAACAAACAACCCTAACCCACTAACAACAAACAACACTAACCCCCTAAGAAGATACTACACTAACCCCGTAACAACAAAAAACCCTAAACCCTAAAAACAAACAACCTTAACCCCCTAACAACAAACAACCCTAGCCAAACAACAAACAACCCTAACCGACTAACAAGAAACAACACTAACCCCCTAACAAGAAACAACAGTAACCCCCTAACAAGAAACAACACTAACCCCCTAACAACAAACAACACTAACACCCTAACAACAACCAACCCTAACCCCCTAAGAAAAAACAACACTAAGCACTAAGAACAAACAATACTAACCCCCAACAACGAACAGTACCAACCCCTAACAACACAAAACCTAACCCCTTATCAACAAACAACCCTAACCCACTAACAAAAAACAACCCTAACACCCTAACAACAAACAACCCTAAACCCCTAACAACAAACACTAACCCCCAAACAACAAACAACCCTAACCCCTAAAAACCAAAAACACTAACCCACTAACAACAAACAACCCTAACCCCCTAACAACAAACAACCCTAAACCCCTAACATAAAACAACACTAACCCCCTAACAACACAAAACACTAACACCCTAACAACAAAAACCACTAAACCCCAACAATAAAAAACCCTAAACCCCTAACAACAAACACTAACCCCCTAACAACAAACAACACTAAACCCCTAACAAGAAACTACCCTAACCCCGTAGCAACAAACAACACTAACCCCTAACAAGAAACTACCCTAACACCCTAACAACAAACAACAATAAAACGCTAACAACAAACAACACTAACACCCTAACAACAAAAACCACTAAACCCCAACAAGAAACAACCTTAAACCCCTAACAACAAACAACACTAACCCCCTAACAACAAACAACCCTAACCCCTAAAAACCAAAAACACTAACCCACTAACAACAAACAACCGTAACCCGCTAACAACAAACAACTCTAACACCCTAACAACAAACAACAATAACCCCTACCAACAAACAACCCTAACCCCTAAAAAACAAAAACACTAACCCACTAACAACAAACAACCCTAACCCGCTAACAACAAACAACCCTAACACCCTAACAACAAACAACACTAACCCCCTAACAACAAACAACAGTAACACCCTAACAACAACCAACCCTAACCCCCTAAGAACAAACAACACTAACCCCCTAAGAACAAACAACACTAACCCCAACAACGAACAATACTAACCCCCTAAAAACACAAAACCGAACCCCTTATCAACAAACAACCCTAACCCACTAACAAAAAACAACCCTAACCCCCTTAGAACAAACAACACTAACCCTCTAACAACAAACAACCCTAAATCCCTAACATCAAACAACCCTAAAACCCTAACATCAAAGAACACTAACACCCTAACAACAAACAACCCTAACCCCCTAACAACAAACACTAACCCCCAAACAACAAACAACCCTAACCCCTAAAAACCAAAAACACTAACCCACTAACAAAAAACAAAACTAACCCACTAACAACAAACAACCCTAACACCCTAACAACAAACAACACTAACCCCCTAACAAAAAACAACCGTAAACCCCTAACATCAAACAACACTAACCCCCTAACAACACAAAACACTAACACCCTAACAACAAACAACACTAACACCCTAACAACAAAAACCACTAAACCCCAACAAGAAACAACACCAAACCCCTAACAAGAAACTACCCTAACCCCGTAACAACAAACAACCCTAACCCCCAAACAACAAACAACCCTAACCCCCTAACAACAAACAATCCTAACCCCCGAACAAGCAACAACACTAACCCCCTAACCACAATAAACACTAACACCCTGACAACAAAAACCACTAAACCCCAACAAGAAACAACCCTAAACCCCTAACAACAAACAACACTAACCCCCTAACAACAAACAACCCTAAACCCCTAACATCAAAGAACACTAACACCCTAACAACAAACAACCCTATCCCTCTAACTACAAACACTAACCCCCAAACAACAAACAACCCTAACCCCTAAAAACCAAAAACACTAACCCACTAACAACAAACGACCCTAACCCACTCCCATCAAACAACAGTAACCCCCAACAACACAAAACACTAACACCCTAACAACAAACAACACTAACCCCCTAAGAACAAACAACCCTAACCAAACAACAAACAACCCTAACCCATAAAAACAAACAACCCTAAACCCCTAACAACAAACAACCCTAACCAAACAACAAAAAACCCTAACCGACTAACAATAAACAACACTAACCCCCTAACAAGAAACAACAGTAACCCCCTAACAAGAAACAACACTAACCCCCTAACAACAAACAATACTAACACCCTAACAACAACCAACGCTAACCCCCTAAGAACAAACAACACTAAACACTAAGAACAAACAATATTAAACCCCAACAACGAACAATACCAACCCCTAACAACACAAAACCTAACCCCTTATCAACAAACAACCCTAACCCACTAACAAAAAACAACCCTAACACCCTAACAACAAACAACCCTAAACCCCTATCAACAAACACTAACCCCCAAACAACAAACAACCCTAACCCCTAAAAACCAAAAACACTAACCCACTAACAACAAACAACCCTAACCCCCTAACAACAAACAACCCTCAACCCCTAACATCAAACAACACTAACCCCCTAACAACACAAAACACTAACACCCTAACAACAAACAACACTAACACCCTAACAACAAAAACCACTAAACCCCAACAATAAAAAACCCTAAACCCCTAACAACAAACACTAACCCCCTAACAACAAACAACACTAAACCCCTAACAAGAAACTACCCTAACCCCGTAGCAACAAACAACACTAACCCCTAACAAGAAACTACCCTAACACCCTAACAACAAACAGCAATAAAACGCTAACAACAAACAACACTAACACCCTAACAACAAAAACCACTAAACCCCAACAAGAAACAACGTTAAACCCCTAACAACAAACAACACTAACCCCCTAACAACAAACAACCCTAACCCCTAAAAACCAAAAACACTAACCCACTAACAACAAACAACCGTAACCCGCTAACAACAAACAACTCTAACACCCTAACAACAAACAACAATAACCCCTACCAACAAACAACCCTAACCCCTAAAAACAAAAACACTAACCCACTAACAACAAACAACCCTAACCCGCTAACAACAAACAACCCTAACACCCTAACAACAAACAACACTAACCCCCTAACAAAAAACAACCGTAAACCCCTAACATCAAACAACACTAACCCCCTAACAACACAAAACACTAACACCCTAACAACAAACAACACTAACACCCTAACAACAAAAACCACTAAACCCCAACAAGAAACAACACCAAACCCCTAACAAGAAACTACCCTAACCCCGTAACAACAAACAACCCTAACCCCCAAACAACAAACAACCCTAACCCCCTAACAACAAACAATCCTAACCCCCGAACAAGCAACAACACTAACCCCCTAACCACAATAAACACTAACACCCTGACAACAAAAACCACTAAACCCCAACAAGAAACAACCCTAAACCCCTAACAACAAACAACACTAACCCCCTAACAACAAACAACCCTAAACCCCTAACATCAAAGAACACTAACACCCTAACAACAAACAACCCTATCCCTCTAACTACAAACACTAACCCCCAAACAACAAACAACCCTAACCCCTAAAAACCAAAAACACTAACCCACTAACAACAAACGACCCTAACCCACTCCCATCAAACAACACTAACCCCCAACAACACAAAACACTAACACCCTAACAACAAACAACACTAACCCCCTAAGAACAAACAACCCTAACCAAACAACAAACAACCCTAACCCATAAAAACAAACAACCCTAAACCCCTAACAACAAACAACCCTAACCAAACAACAAAAAACCCTAACCGACTAACAACAAACAACACTAACCCCCTAACAAGAAACAACAGTAACCCCCTAACAAGAAACAACACTAACCCCCTAACAACAAACAATACTAACACCCTAACAACAACCAACGCTAACCCCCTAAGAACAAACAACACTAAACACTAAGAACAAACAATATTAAACCCCAACAACGAACAATACCAACCCCTAACAACACAAAACCTAACCCCTTATCAACAAACAACCCTAACCCACTAACAAAAAACAACCCTAACACCCTAACAACAAACAACCCTAAACCCCTAACAACAAACAACACTAACCCCCAAACAACAAACAACCCTAACCCCTAAAAACCAAAAACACTAACCCACTAACAACAAACAACCCTAACCCCCTAACAACAAACAACCCTAAACCCCAACATCAAACAACACTAACCCCTAACAACACACAACAATAAAACCCTAACAACAAACAACACTAACACCGTAACAACAAAAACCACTAAACCCCAACAAGAAACAACCCTATACCCCTAACAACAAACAACACTAACCCCCTAACAACAAACAACCCTAACCAAACAACAAACAACCCTAACCCACTAACAACAAACAACACTAACCCCCTAAGAAGATACTACACTAACCCCGTAACAACAAAAAACCCTAAACCCTAAAAACAAACAACCTTAACCCCCTAACAACAAACAACCCTAGCCAAACAACAAACAACCCTAACCGACTAACAAGAAACAACACTAACCCCCTAACAAGAAACAACAGTAACCCCCTAACAAGAAACAACACTAACCCCCTAACAACAAACAACACTAACACCCTAACAACAACCAACCCTAACCCCCTAAGAAAAAACAACACTAAGCACTAAGAACAAACAATACTAACCCCCAACAACGAACAGTACCAACCCCTAACAACACAAAACCTAACCCCTTATCAACAAACAACCCTAACCCACTAACAAAAAACAACCCTAACACCCTAACAACAAACAACCCTAAACCCCTAACAACAAACACTAACCCCCAAACAACAAACAACCCTAACCCCTAAAAACCAAAAACACTAACCCACTAACAACAAACAACCCTAACCCCCTAACAACAAACAACCCTAAACCCCTAACATAAAACAACACTAACCCCCTAACAACACAAAACACTAACACCCTAACAACAAACAACACTAACACCCTAACAACAAAAACCACTAAACCCCAACAAGAAAAAACCCTAAACCCCTAACAACAAACACTAACCCCCTAACAACAAACAACACTAAACCCCTAACAAGAAACTACCCTAACCCCGTAGCAACAAACAACACTAACCCCTAACAAGAAACTACCCTAACACCCTAACAACAAACAACAATAAAACGCTAACAACAAACAACACTAACACCCTAACAACAAAAACCACTAAACCCCAACAAGAAACAACGCTAAACCCCTAACAACAAACAACACTAACCCCCTAACAACAAACAACCCTAACCCCTAAAAACCAAAAACACTAACCCACTAACAACAAACAACCGTAACCCGCTAACAACAAACAACTCTAACACCCTAACAACAAACAACAATAACCCCTACCAACAAACAACCCTAACCCCTAAAAAACAAAAACACTAACCCACTAACAACAAACAACCCTAACCCGCTAACAACAAACAACCCTAACACCCTAACAACAAACAACACTAACCCCCTAACAACAAACAACAGTAACACCCTAACAACAACCAACCCTAACCCCCTAAGAACAAACAACACTAACCCCCTAAGAACAAACAACACTAACCCCAACAACGAACAATACTAACCCCCTAAAAACACAAAACCGAACCCCTTATCAACAAACAACCCTAACCCACTAACAAAAAACAACCCTAACCCCCTTAGAACAAACAACACTAACCCTCTAACAACAAACAACCCTAAATCCCTAACATCAAACAACCCTAAAACCCTAACATCAAAGAACACTAACACCCTAACAACAAACAACCCTAACCCCCTAACAACAAACACTAACCCCCAAACAACAAAGAACCCTAACCCCTAAAAACCAAAAACACTAACCCACTAACAAAAAACAACCCTAACCCACTAACAACAAACAACCCTAACACCCTAACAACAAACAACACTAACCCCCTAACAAAAAACAACCGTAAACCCCTAACATCAAACAACACTAACCCCCTAACAACACAAAACACTAACACCCTAACAACAAACAACACTAACACCCTAACAACAAAAACCACTAAACCCCAACAAGAAACAACACCAAACCCCTAACAAGAAACTACCCTAAGCCCGTAACAACAAACAACCCTAACCCCCAAACAACAAACAACCCTAACCCCCTAACAACAAACAATCCTAACCCCCGAACAAGCAACAACACTAACCCCCTAACCACAATAAACACTAACACCCTGACAACAAAAACCACTAAACCCCAACAAGAAACAACCCTAAACCCCTAACAACAAACAACACTAACCCCCTAACAACAAACAACCCTAAACCCCTAACATCAAAGAACACTAACACCCTAACAACAAACAACCCTATCCCTCTAACTACAAACACTAACCCCCAAACAACAAACAACCCTAACCCCTAAAAACCAAAAACACTAACCCACTAACAACAAACGACCCTAACCCACTCCCATCAAACAACACTAACCCCCAACAACACAAAACACTAACACCCTAACAACAAACAACACTAACCCCCTAAGAACAAACAACCCTAACCAAACAACAAACAACCCTAACCCATAAAAACAAACAACCCTAAACCCCTAACAACAAACAACCCTAACCAAACAACAAAAAACCCTAACCGACTAACAACAAACAACACTAACCCCCTAACAAGAAACAACAGTAACCCCCTAACAAGAAACAACACTAACCCCCTAACAACAAACAATACTAACACCCTAACAACAACCAACGCTAACCCCCTAAGAACAAACAACACTAAACACTAAGAACAAACAATATTAAACCCCAACAATGAACAATACCAACCCCTAACAACACAAAACCTAACCCCTTATCAACAAACAACCCTAACCCACTAAAAAAAAACAACCCTAACACCCTAACAACAAACAACCCTAAACCCCTAACAACAAACAACACTAACCCCCAAACAACAAACAACCCTAACCCCTAAAAACCAAAAACACTAACCCACTAACAACAAACAACCCTAACCCCCTAACAACAAACAAAAGTAACACCCCAACCAGAAACAACCCTAACCCCCGAACAACCAACAACACTAACCCCCTAACCACAATAAACACTAACACCCAAACAAAAAAAACCACTAAACCCCAACAAGAAACAACCCTAATCCCCTAACAACAAACAACACTAACCCCCTAACAACAAACAACCCTAACCAAACAACAAACAACCCTAACCCACTAACAACAAACAACACTAACCCCCTAACAAAAAACTACTCTAACCCCGTAACAAAAAACAACCCTAACCCCTAAAAACAAACAACCCTAACCCCCTAACAACAAACAACCCTAACCAAACAACAAACAACCCTAACCGACTGACAACAAACAACACTAAGCCCCCAAGAAGAAACAACACTAACCCCCTAACAACAAACAACACTAACCCCCTAACAACAAACAACACTAACACCCTAACAACAACCAACCCTAACCCCCTAAGAACAAACAACACTAAACCCCTAAGAACAAACAACACTAACCCCCAACAACGAACAATACTAAACCCTAACAACACAAAACCTAACCCCTTATCAACAAACAACCCTAACCCACTAACAAAAAACAACCCTAACACCCTAACAACAAACAACCCTAAACCCCTAACAACAAACACTAACCCCCAAACAACAAACAACCCTAACCCCTAAAAACCAAAAACACTAACCCACTAACAACAAACAACCCTAAACCCCTAACATCAAACAACACTAACCCCCTAACAACACAAAACACTAACACCCTAACAACAAACAACACTAACACCCTAACAACAAAAACCACTAAACCCCAAGAAGAAACAACCCTAAACCCCTAACAACAAACACTAACCCCCTAACAACAAACAACACTAAACCCCTAACAAGAAACTACCCTAACCCCGTAACAACAAACAACACTAACCCCTAACAAGAAACTACCCTAACACCCTAACAACAAACAACAATAAAACCCTAACAACAAACAACACTAACACCCTAACAACAAAAACCACTAAACCCCAACAAGAAACAACCTTAAACCCCTAACAACAAACAACACTAACCCCCTAACAACAAACAACCCTAACCCCTAAAAACCAAAAACACTAACCCACTAACAACAAACAACACTAACCCGCTAACAACAAACAACTCTAACACCCTAACAACAAACAACACTAACCCCCTACCAACAAACAACCCTAACCCCTAAAAAACAAAAACACTAACCCACTAACAACAAACAACCCTAACCCGCTAACAACAAACAACCCTAACACCCTAACAACAAACAACACTAACCCCCTAACAACAAACAACAGTAACACCCTAACAACAACCAACCCTAACCCCCTAAGAACAAACAACACTAACCCCCTAAGAACAAACAACACTAACCCCAACAACGAACAATACTAACCCCCTAAAAACACAAAACCGAACCCCTTATCAACAAAAAACCCTAACCCACTAACAAAAAACAACCCTAACCCCCTTAGAACAAACAACACTAACCCTCTAACAACAAACAACCCTAAATCCCTAACATCAAACAACCCTAAAACCCTAACATCAAAGAACACTAACACCCTAACAACAAACAACCCTAACCCCCTAACAACAAACACTAACCCCCAAACAACAAAGAACCCTAACGCCTAAAAACCAAAAACAATAACCCACTAACAAAAAACAACCCTAATCCACTAACAACAAACAACCCTAACACCCTAACAACAAACAACACTAACCCCCTAACAAAAAACAACCGTAAACCCCTAACATCAAACAACACTAACCCCCTAACAACACAAAACACTAACACCCTAACAACAAACAACACTAACACCATAACAACAAAAACCACTAAACCCCAACAAGAAACAACACTAAACCCCTAACAAGAAACTACCCTAACCCCGTAACAACAAACAACCCTAACCCCCAAACAACAAACATCCCTAACCCCCTAACAACAAACAATCCTAACCCCCGAACAAGCAACAACACTAACCCCCTAAGCACAATAAACACTAACACCCTAACAACAAAAACCACTAAACCCCAACAAGAAACAACCCTAATCCCCTAACAACAAACACTAACACCCTAACAACAAACAACCATAACCAAAAAACAAACAACAGTAACCCACTAACAACAAACAACACTAACACCCTAACAACAAACATCGCTAACCCCCTAACAACAAACAACACTCACACCCTAACAACAAACAACCCTAACCCCCTAACAACAAACAACACTAACCCCCTAACAACAAACAACCCTAACCCTCTAACAACAAACACTAACCCCCAAACAACAAACAACCCTAACCCCCTAAGAACAAACAACACTAAGCACTAAGAACAAACAATACTAACCCCCAACAACGAACAATACCAACCCCTAACAACACAAAACCTAACCCCTTATCAACAAACAACACTAACCCACTAACAAAAAACAACCCTAACACCCTAACAACAAACAACCCTAAACCCCTAACAACAAACACTAACCCCCAAACAACAAACAACCCTAACCCCTAACAAGAAACTACCCTAACCCCGTAACAACAAACAACACTAACCCCTAACAAGAAACTACCCTAACACCCTATCAACAAACAACAATAAAACCCTAACAACAAACAACACTAACACCCTAACAACAAAAACCACTAAACCCCAACAAGAAACAACCTTAAACCCCTAACAACAAACAACACTAACCCCCTAACAACAAACAACCCTAACCCCTAAAAACCAAAAACACTAACCCACTAACAACAAACAACACTAACCCGCTAACAACAAACAACTCTAACACCCTAACAACAAACAACACTAACCCCCTACCAACAAACAACCCTAACCCCTAAAAAACAAAAACACTAACCCACTCATGACAAACAACCCTAACCCGCTAACAACAAACAACCCTAACACCCTAACAACAAACAACACTAACTCCCTAACAACAAACAACAGTAACACCCTAACAACAACCAACCCTAACCCCCTAAGAACAAACAACACTAACCCCCGAAGAACAAACAACACTAACCCCAACAACGAACAATACTAACCCCCTAAAAACACAAAACCGATCCCCTTATCAACAAACAACCCTAACCCACTAACAAAAAACAACCCTAACCCCCTTAGAACAAACAACACTAACCCTCTAACAACAAACAACCCTAAATCCCTAACATCAAACAACCCTAAAACCCTAACATCAAAGAACACTAACACCATAACAACAAACAACGCTAACCCCCTAACAACAAACACTAACCCCAAACAACAAAGAACCCTAACCCCTAAAAACCAAAAACACTAACCCACTGACAAAAAACAACCCTACCCCCTAACAACAAACAACCCTAACACCCTAACAACAAACAACACTAACCCCCTAACAAAAAACAACCGTAAACCCCTAACATCAAACAACACTAACCCCCTAACAACACAAAACACTAACACCCTAACAACAATCAACACTAACACCCTAACAACAAAAACCACTAAACCCCAACAAGAAACAACCCTAAACCCCTAACAACAAACACTAACCCCCTAACAACAAACAACACTAAACCCCTAACAACAAACAACACTAATCCCGTAACAACAAACAACCCTAACCCCCAAACAACAAACAACCCTAACCCCCTAACAACAAACAATCCTAACCCCCGAACAACCAACAACACTAACGCCCTAACCACAATAAACACTAACACCCTAACAACTAAAACCACTAAACCCCAACAAGAAAGAACCCTAAACCCCTAACAACAAAAAAAACTAACCCCCTAAGAACAAACAACCCTAACCAAACAACAAACAACCCTAACCCCGAAAAATAAACAACCCTAACCCCCTAACAAGAAACAACCCTAACCACACAACAAAAAACCCTAACCGACTAACAGCAAACAACACTAACCAACTAACAAGAAACAACAGTAACCCCCTAAGAAGAAACAACACTAACCCCCTAACAACAAACAACCCTAACCCCTAAAAACCAAAAACACTAACCCACTAACAACAAACAACCCTAACCCCCTAACAACAAACAAAAGTAACACCCTAACCAGAAACAACCCTAACCCCCGAACAACCAACAACACTAACCCCCTAACCACAATAAACACTAACACCCAAACAAAAAAAACCACTAAACCCCAACAAGAAACAACCCTAATCCCCTAACAACAAACAACACTAACCCCCTAACAACAAACAACCCTAACCAAACAACAAACAACCCTAACCCACTAACAACAAACAACACTAACCCCCTAACAAAAAACTACTCTAACCCCGTAACAAAAAACAACCCTAACCCCTAAAAACAAACAACCCTAACCCCCTAACAACAAACAACCCTAACCAAACAACAAACAACCCTAACCGACTGACAACAAACAACACTAAGCCCCCAAGAAGAAACAACACTAACCCCCTAACAACAAACAACACTAACCCCCTAACAACAAACAACACTAACACCCTAACAACAACCAACCCTAACCCCCTAAGAACAAACAACACTAAACCCCTAAGAACAAACAACACTAACCCCCAACAACGAACAATACTAAACCCTAACAACACAAAACCTAACCCCTTATCAACAAACAACCCTAACCCACTAACAAAAAACAACCCTAACACCCTAACAACAAACAACCCTAAACCCCTAACAACAAACACTAACCCCCAAACAACAAACAACCCTAACCCCTAAAAACCAAAAACACTAACCCACTAACAACAAACAACCCTAAACCCCTAACATCAAACAACACTAACCCCCTAACAACACAAAACACTAACACCCTAACAACAAACAACCCTAACACCCTAACAACAAAAACCACTAAACCCCAACAAGAAACAACCCTAAACCCCTAACAACAAACACTAACCCCCTAACAACAAACAACACTAAACCCCTAACAAGAAACTACCCTAACCCCGTAACAACAAACAACACTAACCCCTAACAAGAAACTACCCTAACACCCTAATAACAAACAACAATAAAACCCTAACAACAAAAAACACTAACACCCTAACAACAAAAACCACTAAACCCCAACAAGAAACAACCTTAAACCCCTAACAACAAACAACACTAACCCCCTAACAACAAACAACCCTAACCCCTAAAAACCAAAAACACTAACCCACTAACAACAAACAACACTAACCCGCTAACAACAAACAACTCTAACACCCTAACAACAAACAACACTAACCCCCTACCAACAAACAACCCTAACCCCTAAAAAACAAAAACACTAACCCACTAACAACAAACAACCCTAACCCGCTAACAACAAACAACCCTAACACCCTAACAACAAACAACACTAACCCCCTAACAACAAACAACAGTAACACCCTAACGACAACCAACCCTAACCCCCTAAGAACAAACAACACTAACCCCCTAAGAACAAACAACACTAACCCCAACAACGAACAATACTAACCCCCTAAAAACACAAAACCGAACCCCTTATCAACAAAAAAGCCTAACCCACTAACAAAAAACAACCCTAACCCCCTTAGAACAAACAACACTAACCCTCTAACAACAAACAACCCTAAATCCCTAACATCAAACAACCCTAAAACCCTAACATCAAAGAACACTAACACCCTAACAACAAACAACCCTAACCCCCTAACAACAAACACTAACCCCCAAACAACAAAGAACCCTAACGCCTAAAAACCAAAAACAATAACCCACTAACAAAAAACAACCCTAATCCACTAACAACAAACAACCCTAACACCCTAACAACAAACAACACTAACCCCCTAACAAAAAACAACCGTAAACCCCTAACATCAAACAACACTAACCCCCTAACAACACAAAACACTAACACCCTAACAACAAACAACACTAACACCATAACAACAAAAACCACTAAACCCCAACAAGAAACAACACTAAACCCCTAACAAGAAACTACCCTAACCCCGTAACAACAAACAACCCTAACCCCCAAACAACAAACATCCCTAACCCCCTAACAACAAACAATCCTAACCCCCGAACAAGCAACAACACTAACCCCCTAAGCACAATAAACACTAACACCCTAACAACAAAAACCACTAAACCCCAACAAGAAACAACCCTAATCCCCTAACAACAAACACTAACACCCTAACAACAAACAACCATAACCAAAAAACAAACAACAGTAACCCACTAACAACAAACAACACTAACACCCTAACAACAAACATCGCTAACCCCCTAACAACAAACAACACTCACACCCTAACAACAAACAACCCTAACCCCCTAACAACAAACAACACTAACCCCCTAACAACAAACAACCCTAACCCTCTAACAACAAACACTAACCCCCAAACAACAAACAACCCTAACCCCCTAAGAACAAACAACACTAAGCACTAAGAACAAACAATACTAACCCCCAACAACGAACAATACCAACCCCTAACAACACAAAACCTAACCCCTTATCAACAAACAACACTAACCCACTAACAAAAAACAACCCTAACACCCTAACAACAAACAACCCTAAACCCCTAACAACAAACACTAACCCCCAAACAACAAACAACCCTAACCCCTAACAAGAAACTACCCTAACCCCGTAACAACAAACAACACTAACCCCTAACAAGAAACTACCCTAACACCCTATCAACAAACAACAATAAAACCCTAACAACAAACAACACTAACACCCTAACAACAAAAACCACTAAACCCCAACAAGAAACAACCTTAAACCCCTAACAACAAACAACACTAACCCCCTAACAACAAACAACCCTAACCCCTAAAAACCAAAAACACTAACCCACTAACAACAAACAACACTAACCCGCTAACAACAAACAACTCTAACACCCTAACAACAAACAACACTAACCCCCTACCAACAAACAACCCTAACCCCTAAAAACCAAAAACACTAACCCACTGACAAAAAACAACCCTACCCCCTAACAACAAACAACCCTAACACCCTAACAACAAACAACACTAACCCCCTAACAAAAAACAACCGTAAACCCCTAACATCAAACAACACTAACCCCCTAACAACACAAAACACTAACACCCTAACAACAAACAACACTAACACCCTAACAACAAAAACCACTAAACCCCAACAAGAAACAACACTAAACCCCTAACAACAAACACTAACCCCCTAACAACAAACAACACTAATCCCGTAACAACAAACAACACTAACCCCCAAACAACAAACAACCCTAACCCCCTAACAACAAACAATCCTAACCCCCGAACAACCAACAACACTAACGCCCTAACCACAATAAACACTAACACCCTAACAACAAAAACCACTAAACCCCAACAAGAAAGAACCCTAAACCCCTAACAACAAAAAACACTAACCCCCTAAGAACAAACAACCCTAACCAAACAACAAACAACCGTAACCCCGAAAAATAAACAACCCTAACCCCCTAACAAGAAACAACCCTAACCAAACAACAAAAAACCCTAACCGACTAACAACAAACAACACTAACCAACTAACAAGAAACAACAGTAACCCCCTAACAAGAAACAACTCTAACCCCCTAACAACAAACAACACTAACACCCTAACAACAACCAACCCTAACCCCCTAAGAACAAACAACACTAAGCACTAAGAACAAACAATACTAACCCCCAACAACGAACAATACCAACCCCTAACAACACAAAACCTAACCCCTTATCAACAAACAGCCGTAACCCACTAACAAAAAAAAACCCTAACACCCTAACAACAAACAACCCTAAACCCCTAACAACAAACAACACTAACCCCCAAACAACAAACAACCCTAACCCCGAAAAACCAAAAACACTAACCCACTAACAACAAACAACCCTAACCCCTAACAACAAACAACCCTAAACCCCTAACATCAAACAACACTAACCCCCTAACAACAAACAACAATAAAACCCTAAAAACAAACAACACTAACACCCTAAAAACAAAAACCACTAAGCCCCAACAAGAAACAACCCTAAACCCCTAACAACAAACAACACTAACCCCCTAACAACAAACAACCCTAAACAAACAACAAAAAACCCTAACCCCTAAAAACAAACAACCCTAACCCCCTAACAAGAAACAACCCTAACCAAACAACAAACAACCGTAACCGAATAACAACAAACAACACTAACCCCCTAACAAGAAACAACACTAACCCCCTAAAAACAAACAACACTAACCCCCTAACAACAAACAACACTAACACCCTAACAACAACCAACCCTAACCCCCTAAGAACAAAAGACACTAAACGCCTAAGAACAACACTAACCCCCAACAACGAACAATACTAACCACCTAACAACACAAAACCTAACTCCTTATCAACAATCAACACTAACCCACTAACAAAAAACAACCCTAAACCCCTAACATCAAACAACACTAACCCCCTAACAAAAAACAACCCTAACCCCCTAACAACAAACACTAACCCCCAAACAACAAACAACCCGAACCCCTGAAAACCAAAAACACTAACCCACTAACAACAAACAACCCTAACCCACTAACAACAAACAACCCTAACCCCCAACAACAAACAACCCTAAACCCCTAACATCAAACAACACTAACCCCCTAACAACACAAAACACTAACACCCTAACAACAAACAACACTAACAGCCTAACAACAAAAACCACTAAACCCCAACAAGAAACAACCCTAACCCCCTAACAACAAACAAAAGTAACACCCTAACCAGAAACAACCCTAACCCCCGAACAACCAACAACACTAACCCCCTAACCACAATAAACACTAACACCCAAACAAAAAAAACCACTAAACCCCAACAAGAAACAACCCTAATCCCCTAACAACAAACAACACTAACCCCCTAACAACAAACAACCCTAACCAAACAACAAACAACCCTAACCCACTAACAACAAACAACACTAACCCCCTAACAAAAAACTACTCTAACCCCGTAACAAAAAACAACCCTAACCCCTAAAAACAAACAACCCTAACCCCCTAACAACAAACAACCCTAACCAAACAACAAACAACCCTAACCGACTGACAACAAACAACACTAAGCCCCCAAGAAGAAACAACACTAACCCCCTAACAACAAACAACACTAACCCCCTAACAACAAACAACACTAACACCCTAACAACAACCAACCCTAACCCCCTAAGAACAAACAACACTAAACCCCTAAGAACAAACAACACTAACCCCCAACAACGAACAATACTAAACCCTAACAACACAAAACCTAACCCCTTATCAACAAACAACCCTAACCCACTAACAAAAAACAACCCTAACACCCTAACAACAAACAACCCTAAACCCCTAACAACAAACACTAACCCCCAAACAACAAACAACCCTAACCCCTAAAAACCAAAAACACTAACCCACTAACAACAAACAACCCTAAACCCCTAACATCAAACAACACTAACCCCCTAACAACACAAAACACTAACACCCTAACAACAAACAACACTAACACCCTAACAACAAAAACCACTAAACCCCAACAAGAAACAACCCTAAACCCCTAACAACAAACACTAACCCCCTAACAACAAACAACACTAAACCCCTAACAAGAAACTACCCTAACCCCGTAACAACAAACAACACTAACCCCTAACAAGAAACTACCCTAACACCCTAATAACAAACAACAATAAAACCCTAACAACAAAAAACACTAACACCCTAACAACAAAAACCACTAAACCCCAACAAGAAACAACCTTAAACCCCTAACAACAAACAACACTAACCCCCTAACAACAAACAACCCTAACCCCTAAAAACCAAAAACACTAACCCACTAACAACAAACAACACTAACCCGCTAACAACAAACAACTCTAACACCCTAACAACAAACAACACTAACCCCCTACCAACAAACAACCCTAACCCCTAAAAAACAAAAACACTAACCCACTAACAACAAACAACCCTAACCCGCTAACAACAAACAACCCTAACACCCTAACAACAAACAACACTAACCCCCTAACAACAAACAACAGTAACACCCTAACGACAACCAACCCTAACCCCCTAAGAACAAACAACACTAACCCCCTAAGAACAAACAACACTAACCCCAACAACGAACAATACTAACCCCCTAAAAACACAAAACCAAACCCCTTATCAACAAAAAACCCTAACCCACTAACAAAAAACAACCCTAACCCCCTTAGAACAAACAACACTAACCCTCTAACAACAAACAACCCTAAATCCCTAACATCAAACAACCCTAAAACCCTAACATCAAAGAACACTAACACCCTAAAACAAACAACCCTAACCCCCTAACAACAAACACTAACCCCCTAACAACAAAGAACCCTAACGCCTAAAAACCAAAAACAATAACCCACTAACAAAAAACAACCCTAATCCACTAACAACAAACAACCCTAACACCCTAACAACAAACAACACTAACCCCCTAACAAAAAACAACCGTAAACCCCTAACATCAAACAACACTAACCCCCTAACAACACAAAACACTAACACCCTAACAACAAACAACACTAACACCATAACAACAAAAACCACTAAACCCCAACAAGAAACAACACTAAACCCCTAACAAGAAACTACCCTAACCCCGTAGCAACAAACAACCCTAACCCCCAAACAACAAACAACCCTAACCCCCTAACAACAAACAATCCTAACCCCCGAACAAGCAACAACACTAACCCCCTAAGCACAATAAACACTAACACCCTAACAACAAAAACCACTAAACCCCAACAAGAAACAACCCTAATCCCCTAACAACAAACACTAACACCCTAACAACAAACAACCATAACCAAAAAACAAACAACAGTAACCCACTAACAACAAACAACACTAACACCCTAACAACAAACATCGCTAACCCCCTAACAACAAACAACACTCACACCCTAACAACAAACAACCCTAACCCCCTAACAACAAACAACACTAACCCCCTAACAACAAACAACCCTAACCCTCTAACAACAAACACTAACCCCCAAACAACAAACAACCCTAACCCCCTAAGAACAAACAACACTAAGCACTAAGAACAAACAATACTAACCCCCAACAACGAACAATACCAACCCCTAACAACACAAAACCTAACCCCTTATCAACAAACAACACTAACCCACTAACAAAAAACAACCCTAACACCCTAACAACAAACAACCCTAAACCCCTAACAACAAACACTAACCCCCAAACAACAAACAACCCTAACCCCTAACAAGCAACTACCCTAACCCCGTAACAACAAACAACACTAACCCCTAACAAGAAACTACCCTAACACCCTATCAACAAACAACAATAAAACCCTAACAACAAACAACACTAACACCCTAACAACAAAAACCACTAAACCCCAACAAGAAACAACCTTAAACCCCTAACAACAAACAACACTAACCCCCTAACAACAAACAACCCTAACCCCTAAAAACCAAAAACACTAACCCACTAACAACAAACAACACTAACCCGCTAACAACAAACAACTCTAACACCCTAACAACAAACAACACTAACCCCCTACCAACAAACAACCCTAACCCCTAAAAAACAAAAACACTAACCCACTCATGACAAACAACCCTAACCCGCTAACAACAAACAACCCTAACACCCTAACAACAAACAACACTAACCCCCTAACAACAAACAACAGTAACACCCTAACAACAACCAACCCTAACCCCCTAAGAACAAACAACACTAACCCCCGAAGAACAAACAACACTAACCCCAACAACGAACAATACTAACCCCCTAAAAACACAAAACCGATCCCCTTATCAACAAACAACCCTAACCCACTAACAAAAAACAACCCTAACCCCCTTAGAACAAACAACACTAACCCTCTAAGAACAAACAACCCTAAATCCCTAACATCAAACAACCCTAAAACCCTAACATCAAAGAACACTAACACCATAACAACAAACAACGCTAACCCCCTAACAACAAACACTAACCCCAAACAACAAAGAACCCTAACCCCTAAAAACCAAAAACACTAACCCACTGACAAAAAACAACCCTAACCCACTGACAACAAACAACCCTAACACCCTAACAACAAACAACACTAACCCCCTAACAAAAAACAACCGTAAACCCCTAACATCAAACAACACTAACCCCCTAACAACACAAAACACTAACACCCTAACAACAAACAACACTAACACCATAACAACAAAAACCACTAAACCCCAACAAGAAACAACACTAAACCCCTAACAACAAACACTAACCCCCTAACAACAAACAACACTAATCCCGTAACAACAAACAACACTAACCCCCAAACAACAAACAACCCTAACCCCCTAACAACAAACAATCCTAACCCCCGAACAACCAACAACACTAACGCCCTAACCACAATAAACACTAACACCCTAACAACAAAAACCACTAAACCCCAACAAGAAAGAACCCTAAACCCCTAACAACAAAAAACACTAACCCCCTAAGAACAAACAACCCTAACCAAACAACAAACAACCGTAACCCCGAAAAATAAACAACCCTAACCCCCTAACAAGAAACAACCCTAACCAAACAACAAAAAACCCTAACCGACTAACAACAAACAACACTAACCAACTAACAAGAAACAACAGTAACCCCCTAACAAGAAACAACTCTAACCCCCTAACAACAAACAACACTAACACCCTAACAACAACCAACCCTAACCCCCTAAGAACAAACAACACTAAGCACTAAGAACAAACAATACTAACCCCCAACAACGAACAATACCAACCCCTAACAACACAAAACCTAACCCCTTATCAACAAACAGCCGTAACCCACTAACAAAAAAAAACCCTAACACCCTAACAACAAACAACCCTAAACCCCTAACAACAAACAACACTAACCCCCAAACAACAAACAACCCTAAACCCGAAAAACCAAAAACACTAACCCACTAACAACAAACAACCCTAACCCCTAACAACAAACAACCCTAAACCCCTAACATCAAACAACACTAACCCCCTAACAACAAACAACAATAAAACCCTAAAAACAAACAACACTAACACCCTAAAAACAAAAACCACTAAGCCCCAACAAGAAACAACCCTAAACCCCTAACAACAAACAACACTAACCCCCTAACAACAAACAACCCTAAACAAACAACAAAAAACCCTAACCCCTAAAAACAAACAACCCTAACCCCCTAACAAGAAACAACCCTAACCAAACAACAAACAACCGTAACCGAATAACAACAAACAACACTAACCCCCTAACAAGAAACAACACTAACCCCCTAAAAACAAACAACACTAACCCCCTAACAACAAACAACACTAACACCCTAACAACAACCAACCCTAACCCCCTAAGAACAAAAGACACTAAACGCCTAAGAACAACACTAACCCCCAACAACGAACAATACTAACCACCTAACAACACAAAACCTAACTCCTTATCAACAATCAACACTAACCCACTAACAAAAAACAACCCTAAACCCCTAACATCAAACAACACTAACACCCTAACAACAAACAACCCTAACCCCCTAACAACAAACACTAACCCCCAAACAACAAACAACCCGAACCCCTGAAAACCAAAAACACTAACCCACTAACAACAAACAACCCTAACCCACTAACAACAAACAACCCTAACCCCCAACAACAAACAACCCTAAACCCCTAACATCAAACAACACTAACCCCCTAACAACACAAAACACTAACACCCTAACAACAAACAACACTAACAGCCTAACAACAAAAACCACTAAACCCCAACAAGAAACAACCCTAAACCCCTAACAACAAACACTAACCCCCTAACAACAAACAACACTAAACCCCTAACAAGAAACTACCCTAACCCCGTAACAACACACAACACTAACCCGTAACAACAAACAACCCTAACCCCTAAAAAAGAAACAACCCTAACCCCCAAACAACACACAACCCTAACCCCCTAACAACAAACAACACTAACCCCCTAACAACAAACAACCCTAACCCCCTAACAACAAACAAAAGTAACACCCTAACCAGAAACAACCCTAACCCCCGAACAACCAACAACACTAACCCCCTAACCACAATAAACACTAACACCCAAACAAAAAAAACCACTAAACCCCAACAAGAAACAACCCTAATCCCCTAACAACAAACAACACTAACCCCCTAACAACAAACAACCCTAACCAAACAACAAACAACCCTAACCCACTAACAACAAACAACACTAACCCCCTAACAAGAAACTACTCTAACCCCGTAACAAAAAACAACCCTAACCCCTAAAAACAAACAACCCTAACCCCCTAACAACAAACAACCCTAACCAAACAACAAACAACCCTAACCGACTGACAACAAACAACACTAAGCCCCCAAGAAGAAACAACACTAACCCCCTAACAACAAACAACACTAACCCCCTAACAACAAACAACACTAACACCCTAACAACAACCAACCCTAACCCCCTAAGAACAAACAACACTAAACCCCTAAGAACAAACAACACTAACCCCCAACAACGAACAATACTAAACCCTAACAACACAAAACCTAACCCCTTATCAACAAACAACCCTAACCCACTAACAAAAAACAACCCTAACACCCTAACAACAAACAACCCTAAACCCCTAACAACAAACACTAACCCCCAAACAACAAACAACCCTAACCCCTAAAAACCAAAAACACTAACCCACTAACAACAAACAACCCTAAACCCCTAACATCAAACAACACTAACCCCCTAACAACACAAAACACTAACACCCTAACAACAAACAACACTAACACCCTAACAACAAAAACCACTAAACCCCAACCAGAAACAACCCTAAACCCCTAACAACAAACACTAACCCCCTAACAACAAACAGCACTAAACCCCTAACAAGAAACTACCCTAACCCCGTAACAACAAACAACACTAACCCCTAACAAGAAACTACCCTAACACCCTAACAACAAACAACAATAAAACCCTAACAACAAACAACACTAACACCCTAACAACAAAAACCACTAAACCCCAACAAGAAACAACCTTAAACCCCTAACAACAAACAACACTAACCCCCTAACAACAAACAACCCTAACCCCTAAAAACCAAAAACACTAACCCACTAACAACAAACAACACTAACCCGCTAACAACAAACAACTCTAACACCCTAACAACAAACAACACTAACCCCCTACCAACAAACAACCCTAACCCCTAAAAAACAAAAACACTAACCCACTAACAACAAACAACCCTAACCCGCTAACAACAAACAACCCTAACACCCTAACAACAAACAACACTAACCCCCTAACAACAAACAACAGTAACACCCTAACGACAACCAACCCTAACCCCCTAAGAACAAACAACACTAACACCCTAAGAACAAACAACACTAACCCCAACAACGAACAATACTAACCCCCTAAAAACACAAAACCGAACCCCTTATCAACAAAAAACCCTAACCCACTAACAAAAAACAACCCTAACCCCCTTAGAACAAACAACACTAACCCTCTAACAACAAACAACCCTAAATCCCTAACATCAAACAACCCTAAAACCCTAACATCAAAGAACACTAACACCCTAACAACAAACAACCCTAACCCCCTAACAACAAACACTAACCCCCAAACAACAAAGAACCCTAAACCCTAAAAACCAAAAACACTAACCCACTAACAAAAAACAACCCTAACCCACTAACAACAAACAACCCTAACACCCTAACAACAAACAACACTAACCCCCTAACAAAAAACAAACGTAAACCCCTAACATCAAACAACACTAACCCCCTAACAACACAAAACACTAACACCCTAACAACAAACAACACTAACACCATAACAACAAAAACCACTAAACCCCAACAAGAAACAACACTAAACCCCTAACAAGAAACTACCCTAAACCCGTAACAACAAACAACCCTAACCCCCAAACAACAAACAACCCTAACCCCCTAACAACAAACAATCCTAACCCCCGAACAAGCAACAACACTAACCCCCTAAGCACAATAAACACTAACACCCTAACAACAAAAACAACTAAACCCCAACAAGAAACAACCCTAATCCCCTAACAACAAACACTAACACCCTAACAACAAACAACCATAACCAAAAAACAAACAACAGTAACCCACTAACAACAAACAACACTAACACCCTAACAACAAACATCGCTAACCCCCTAACAACAAACAACACTCACACCCTAACAACAAACAACCCTAACCCCCTAACAACAAACAACACTAACCCCCTAACAACAAACAACCCTAACCCTCTAACAACAAACACTAACCCCCAAACAACAAACAACCCTAACCCCCTAAGAACAAACAACACTAAGCACTAAGAACAAACAATACTAACCCCGAACAACGAACAATACCAACCCCTAACAACACAAAACCTAACCCCTTATCAACAAACAACACTAACCCACTAACAAAAAACAACCCTAACACCCTAACAACAAACAACCCTAAACCCCTAACAACAAACACTAACCCCCAAACAACAAACAACCCTAACCCCTAACAAGAAACTACCCTAACCCCGTAACAACAAACAACACTAACCCCTAACAAGAAACTACCCTAACACCCTAACAACAAACAACAATAAAACCCTAACAACAAACAACACTAACACCCTAACAACAAAAACCACTAAACCCCAACAAGAAACAACCTTAAACCCCTAACAACAAACAACACTAACCCCCTAACAACAAACAACCCTAACCCCTAAAAACCAAAAACACTAACCCACTAACAACAAACAACACTAACCCGCTAACAACAAACAACTCTAACACCCTAACAACAAACAACACTAACCCCCTACCAACAAACAACCCTAACCCCTAAAAAACAAAAACACTAACCCACTAATGACAAACAACCCTAACCCGCTAACAACAAACAACCCTAACACCCTAACAACAAACAACACTAAACCCCTAACAACAAACAACAGTAACACCCTAACAACAACCAACCCTAACCCCCTAAGAACAAACAACACTAACCCCCGAAGAACAAACAACACTAACCCCAACAACGAACAATACTAACCCCCTAAAAACACAAAACCGATCCCCTTATCAACAAACAACCCTAACCCACTAACAAAAAACAACCCTAACCCCCTTAGAACAAACAACACTAACCCTCTAACAACAAACAACCCTAAATCCCTAACATCAAACAACCCTAAAACCCTAACATCAAAGAACACTAACACCCTAACAACAAACAACGCTAACCCCCTAACAACAAACACTAACCCCAAACAACAAAGAACCCTAACCCCTAAAAACCAAAAACACTAACCCACTGACAAAAAACAACCCTAACCCACTAACAACAAACAACCCTAACACCCTAACAACAAACAACACTAACCCCCTAACAAAAAACAACCGTAAACCCCTAACATCAAACAACACTAACCCCCTAACAACACAAAACACTAACACCCTAACAACAAACAACACTAACAGCCTAACAACAAAAACCACTAACCCCCAACAAGAAACAACCCTAAACCCCTAACAACAAACACTAACCCCCTAACAACAAACAACACTAATCCCGTAACAACAAACAACACTAACCCCCAAACAACAAACAACCCTAACCCCCTAACAACAAACAATCCTAACCCCCGAACAACCAACAACACTAACGCCCTAACCACAATAAACACTAACACCCTAACAACAAAAACCACTAAACCCCAACAAGAAAGAACCCTAAACCCCTAACAACAAAAAACACTAACCCCCTAAGAACAAACAACCCTAGCCAAACAACAAACAACCCTAACCCCGAAAAATAAACAACCCTAACCCCCTAACAAGAAACAACCCTAACCAAACAACAAAAAACCCTAACCGACTAACAACAAACAACACTAACCAACTAACAAGAAACAACAGTAACCCCCTAACAAGAAACAACTCTAACCCCCTAACAACAAACAACACTAACACCCTAACAACAACCAACCCTAACCCCCTAAGAACAAACAACACTAAGCACTAAGAACAAACAATACTAACCCCCAACAACGAACAATACCAACCCCTAACAACACAAAACCTAACCCCTTATCAACAAACAGCCGTAACCCACTAACAAAAAAAAACCCTAACACCCTAACAACAAACAACCCTAAACCCCTAACAACAAACAACACTAACCCCCAAACAACAAACAACCCTAACCCCGAAAAACCAAAAACACTAACCCACTAACAACAAACAACCCTAACCCACTAACAACAAACAACCCTAACCCCCAACAACAAACAACCCTAAACCCCTAACATCAAACAACACTAACCCCCTAACAACACAAAACACTAACACCCTAACAACAAACAACACTAACAGCCTAACAACAAAAACCACTAAACCCCAACAAGAAACAACCCTAAACCCCTAACAACAAACACTAACCCCCTAGCAACAAACAACACTAAACCCCTAACAAGAAACTACCCTAACCCCGTAACAACACACAACACTAACCCGTAACAACAAACAACCCTAACCCCTAAAAAAGAAACAACCCTAACCCCCAAACAACACACAACCCTAACCCCCTAACAACAAACAACACTAACCCCCTAACAACAAACAACCCTAACCCCCTAACAACAAACAAAAGTAACACCCTAACCAGAAACAACCCTAACCCCCGAACAACCAACAACACTAACCCCCTAACCACAATAAACACTAACACCCAAACAAAAAAAACCACTAAACCCCAACAAGAAACAACCCTAATCCCCTAACAACAAACAACACTAACCCCCTACCAACAAACAACCCTAACCCCTAAAAAACAAAAACACTAACCCACTAACAACAAACAACCCTAACCCGCTAACAACAAACAACCCTAACACCCTAACAACAAACAACACTAACCCCCTAACAACAAACAACAGTAACACCCTAACAACAACCAACCCTAACCCCCTAAGAACAAACAACACTAACCCCCTAAGAACACACAGCACTAACCCCTACAACGAACAATACTAACCCCTAAAAACACAAAACCGAACCCCTTATCAACAAACAACCCTAACCCACTAACAAAAAACAACCCTAACCCCCTTAGAACAAACAACACTAACCCTCTAACAACAAACAACCCTAAATCCCTAACATCAAACAACCCTAAAACCCTAACATCAAAGAACACTAACACCCTAACAACAAACAACCCTAACCCCCTAACAACAAACACTAACCCCCAAACAACAAAGAACCCTAACCCCTAAAAACCAAAAACACTAACCCACTAACAAAAAACAACCCTAACCCAATAACAACAAACAACCCTAACCCACTAACAACAAACAACACTAACCCCCTAACAAAAAACAACCGTAAACCCCTAACATCAAACAACACTAACCCCCTAACAACACAAAACACTAACACCCTAACAACAAACAACACTAACACCCTAACAACAAAAACCACTAAACCCCAACAAGAAACAACACTAAACCCCTAACAACAAACAACACTAATCCCGTAACAACAAACAACCCTAACCCCCAAACAACAAACAACCCTAACCCCCTAACAACAAACAATCCTAACCCCCGAACAACCAACAACACTAACGCCCTAACCACAATAAACACTAACACCCTAACAACTAAAACCACTAAACCCCAACAAGAAAGAACCCTAAACCCCTAACAACAAAAAACACTAACCCCCTAAGAACAAACAACCCTAACCAAACAACAATCAACCCTAACCCCGAAAAATAAACAACCCTAACCCCCTAACAAGAAACAACCCTAACCACACAACAAAAAACCCTAACCGACTAACAGCAAACAACACTAACCAACTAACAAGAAACAACAGTAACCCCCTAAGAAGAAACAACACTAACCCCCTAACAACAAACAACACTAACACCCTAACAACAACCAACCCTAACCCCCTAAGAACAAACAACACTAAGCACTAAGAACAAACAATACTAACCCCCAACAACGAACAATACCAACCCCTAACAACACAAAACCTAACCCCTTATCAACAAACAGCCGTAACCCACTAACAAAAAAAAACCCTAACACCCTAACAACAAACAACCCTAAACCCCTAACAACAAACAACACTAACCCCCAAACAACAAACAACCTTAACCCCGAAAAACCAAAAACACTAACCCACTAACAACAAACAACCCTAACCCCTAACAACAAACAACCCTAAACCCCTAACATCAAACAACACTAACCCCCTAACAACAAACAACAATAAAACCCTAAAAACAAACAACACTAACACCCTAAAAACAAAAACCACTAAGCCCCAACAAGAAACAACCCTAAACCCCTAACAACAAACAACACTAACCCCCTAACAACAAACAACCCTAAACAAACAACAAAAAACCCTAACCCCTAAAAACAAACAACACTAACCCCCTAACAAGAAACAACACTAACCCCCTAAAAACAAACAACACTAACCCCCTAACAACAAACAACACTAACAGCCTAACAACAACCAACCCTAACCCCCTAAGAACAAAAGACACTAAACGCCTAAGAACAACACTAACCCCAAACAACGAACAATACTAACCACCTAACAACACAAAACCTAACTCCTTATCAACAATCAACACTAACCCACTAACAAAAAACAACCCGAAACCCCTAACATCAAACAACACTAACACCCTAACAACAAACAACCCTAACCCCCTAACAACAAACACTAACCCCCAAACAACAAACTACCCGAACCCCTGAAAACCAAAAACACTAACCCACTAACAACAAACAACCCTAACCCACTAACAACAAACAACCCTAACAACCTAACAACAAACAACACTAACCCCCTAACAAAAAACAACCGTAAACCCCTAACATCAAACAACACTAACCCCCTAACAACACAAAACACTAACACCCTAAAAACAAACAACACTAATACCATAACAACAAAAACCACTAAACCCCAACAAGAAACAACACTAAACCCCTAACAAGAAACTACCCTAACCCCGTAACAACAAACAACCCTAACCCCCAAACAACAAACAACCCTAACCCCCTAAAAACAAAAAATCCTAACCCCCGAACAAGCAACAACACTAACCCCCTAAGCACAATAAACACTAACACCCTAACAACAAAAACCACTAAACCCCAACAAGAAACAACCCTAATCCCCTAACAACAAACACTAACACCCTAACAACAAACAACCATAACCAAAAAACAAACAACAGTAACCCACTAACAACAAACAACACTAACACCCTAACAACAAACATCGCTAACCCCCTAACAACAAACAACACTCACACCCTAACAACAAACAACCCTAACCCCCTAACAACAAACAACACTAACCCCCTAACAACAAACAACCCTAACCCTCTAACAACAAACACTAACCCCCAAACAACAAACAACCCTAACCCCCTAAGAACAAACAACACTAACCCCCTAACAACACAAAACACTAACACCCTAACAACAAACAACACTAACAGCCTAACAACAAAAACCACTAAACCCCAACAAGAAACAACCCTAAACCCCTAACAACAAACACTAACCCCCTAACAACAAACAACACTAAACCCCTAACAAGAAACTACCCTAACCCCGTAACAACACACAACACTAACCCGTAACAACAAACAACCCTAACCCCTAAAAAAGAAACAACCCTAACCCCCAAACAACACACAACCCTAACCCCCTAACAACAAACAACACTAACCCCCTAACAACAAACAACCCTAACCCCCTAACAACAAACAAAAGTAACACCCTAACCAGAAACAACCCTAACCCCCGAACAACCAACAACACTAACCCCCTAACCACAATAAACACTAACACCCAAACAAAAAAGCCACTAAACCCCAACAAGAAACAACCCTAATCCCCTAACAACAAACAACACTAACCCCCTAACAACAAACAACCCTAACCAAACAACAAACAACCCTAACCCACTAACAACAAACAACACTAACCCCCTAACAAGAAACTACTCTAACCCCGTAACAAAAAACAACCCTAACCCCTAAAAACAAACAACCCTAACCCCCTAACAACAAACAACCCTAACCAAACAACAAACAACCCTAACCGACTGACAACAAACAACACTAAGCCCCCAAGAAGAAACAACACTAACCCCCTAACAACAAACAACACTAACCCCCTAACAACAAACAACACTAACACCCTAACAACAACCAACCCTAACCCCCTAAGAACAAACAACACTAAACCCCTAAGAACAAACAACACTAACCCCCAACAACGAACAATACTAAACCCTAACAACACAAAACCTAACCCCTTATCAACAAACAACCCTAACCCACTAACAAAAAACAACCCTAACACCCTAACAACAAACAACCCTAAACCCCTAACAACAAACACTAACCCCCAAACAACAAACAACCCTAACCCCTAAAAACCAAAAACACTAACCCACTAACAACAAACAACCCTAAACCCCTAACATCAAACAACACTAACCCCCTAACAACACAAAACACTAACACCCTAACAACAAACAACACTAACACCCTAACAACAAAAACCACTAAACCCCAACCAGAAACAACCCTAAACCCCTAACAACAAACACTAACCCCCTAACAACAAACAGCACTAAACCCCTAACAAGAAACTACCCTAACCCCGTAACAACAAACAACACTAACCCCTAACAAGAAACTACCCTAACACCCTAACAACAAACAACAATAAAACCCTAACAACAAACAACACTAACACCCTAACAACAAAAACCACTAAACCCCAACAAGAAACAACCTTAAACCCCTAACAACAAACAACACTAACCCCCTAACAACAAACAACCCTAACCCCTAAAAACCAAAAACACTAACCCACTAACAACAAACAACACTAACCCGCTAACAACAAACAACTCTAACACCCTAACAACAAACAACACTAACCCCCTACCAACAAACAACCCTAACCCCTAAAAAACAAAAACACTAACCCACTAACAACAAACAACCCTAACCCGCTAACAACAAACAACCCTAACACCCTAACAACAAACAACACTAACCCCCTAACAACAAACAACAGTAACACCCTAACGACAACCAACCCTAACCCCCTAAGAACAAACAACACTAACACCCTAAGAACAAACAACACTAACCCCAACAACGAACAATACTAACCCCCTAAAAACACAAAACCGAACCCCTTATCAACAAAAAACCCTAACCCACTAACAAAAAACAACCCTAACCCCCTTAGAACAAACAACACTAACCCTCTAACAACAAACAACCCTAAATCCCTAACATCAAACAACCCTAAAACCCTAACATCAAAGAACACTAACACCCTAACAACAAACAACCCTAACCCCCTAACAACAAACACTAACCCCCAAACAACAAAGAACCCTAAACCCTAAAAACCAAAAACACTAACCCACTAACAAAAAACAACCCTAACCCACTAACAACAAACAACCCTAACACCCTAACAACAAACAACACTAACCCCCTAACAAAAAACAAACGTAAACCCCTAACATCAAACAACACTAACCCCCTAACAACACAAAACACTAACACCCTAACAACAAACAACACTAACACCATAACAACAAAAACCACTAAACCCCAACAAGAAACAACACTAAACCCCTAACAAGAAACTACCCTAAACCCGTAACAACAAACAACCCTAACCCCCAAACAACAAACAACCCTAACCCCCTAACAACAAACAATCCTAACCCCCGAACAAGCAACAACACTAACCCCCTAAGCACAATAAACACTAACACCCTAACAACAAAAACAACTAAACCCCAACAAGAAACAACCCTAATCCCCTAACAACAAACACTAACACCCTAACAACAAACAACCATAACCAAAAAACAAACAACAGTAACCCACTAACAACAAACAACACTAACACCCTAACAACAAACATCGCTAACCCCCTAACAACAAACAACACTCACACCCTAACAACAAACAACCCTAACCCCCTAACAACAAACAACACTAACCCCCTAACAACAAACAACCCTAACCCTCTAACAACAAACACTAACCCCCAAACAACAAACAACCCTAACCCCCTAAGAACAAACAACACTAAGCACTAAGAACAAACAATACTAACCCCGAACAACGAACAATACCAACCCCTAACAACAAAAAAACCTAACCCCTTATCAACAAACAACACTAACCCACTAACAAAAAACAACCCTAACACCCTAACAACAAACAACCCTAAACCCCTAACAACAAACACTAACCCCCAAACAACAAACAACCCTAACCCCTAACAAGAAACTACCCTAACCCCGTAACAACAAACAACACTAACCCCTAACAAGAAACTACCCTAACACCCTAACAACAAACAACAATAAAACCCTAACAACAAACAACACTAACACCCTAACAACAAAAACCACTAAACCCCAACAAGAAACAACCTTAAACCCCTAACAACAAACAACACTAACCCCCTAACAACAAACAACCCTAACCCCTAAAAACCAAAAACACTAACCCACTAACAACAAACAACACTAACCCGCTAACAACAAACAACTCTAACACCCTAACAACAAACAACACTAACCCCCTACCAACAAACAACCCTAACCCCTAAAAAACAAAAACACTAACCCACTAATGACAAACAACCCTAACCCGCTAACAACAAACAACCCTAACACCCTAACAACAAACAACACTAACCCCCTAACAACAAACAACAGTAACACCCTAACAACAACCAACCCTAACCCCCTAAGAACAAACAACACTAACCCCCGAAGAACAAACAACACTAACCCCAACAACGAACAATACTAACCCCCTAAAAACACAAAACCGATCCCCTTATCAACAAACAACCCTAACCCACTAACAAAAAACAACCCTAACCCCCTTAGAACAAACAACACTAACCCTCTAACAACAAACAACCCTAAATCCCTAACATCAAACAACCCTAAAACCCTAACATCAAAGAACACTAACACCATAACAACAAACAACGCTAACCCCCTAACACCAAACACTAACCCCAAACAACAAAGAACCCTAACCCCTAAAAACCAAAAACACTAACCCACTGACAAAAAACAACCCTAACCCACTAACAACAAACAACCCTAACACCCTAACAACAAACAACACTAACCCCCTAACAAAAAACAACCGTAAACCCCTAACATCAAACAACACTAACCCCCTAACAACACAAAACACTAACACCCTAACAACAAACAACACTAACAGCCTAACAACAAAAACCACTAACCCCAACAAGAAACAACCCTAAACCCCTAACAACAAACACTAACCCCCTAACAACAAACAACACTAATCCCGTAACAACAAACAACACTAACCCCCAAACAACAAACAACCCTAACCCCCTAACAACAAACAATCCTAACCCCCGAACAACCAACAACACTAACGCCCTAACCACAATAAACACTAACACCCTAACAACAAAAACCACTAAACCCCAACAAGAAAGAACCCTAAACCCCTAACAACAAAAAACACTAACCCCCTAAGAACAAACAACCCTAACCAAACAACAAACAACCGTAACCCCGAAAAATAAACAACCCTAACCCCCTAACAAGAAACAACCCTAACCAAACAACAAAAAACCCTAACCGACTAACAACAAACAACACTAACCAACTAACAAGAAACAACAGTAACCCCCTAACAAGAAACAACTCTAACCCCCTAACAACAAACAACACTAACACCCTAACAACAACCAACCCTAACCCCCTAAGAACAAACAACACTAAGCACTAAGAACAAACAATACTAACCCCCAACAACGAACAATACCAACCCCTAACAACACAAAACCTAACCCCTTATCAACAAACAGCCGTAACCCACTAACAAAAAAAAACCCTAACACCCTAACAACAAACAACCCTAAACCCCTAACAACAAACAACACTAACCCCCAAACAACAAACAACCCTAACCCCGAAAAACCAAAAACACTAACCCACTAACAACAAACAACCCTAACCCCTAACAACAAACAACCCTAAACCCCTAACATCAAACAACACTAACCCCCTAACAACAAACAACAATAAAACCCTAAAAACAAACAACACTAACACCCTAAAAACAAAAACCACTAAGCCCCAACAAGAAACAACCCTAAACCCCTAACAACAAACAACACTAACCCCCTAACAACAAACAACCCTAAACAAACAACAAAAAACCCTAACCCCTAAAAACAAACAACCCTAACCCCCTAACAAGAAACAACCCTAACCAAACAACAAACAACCGTAACCGAATAACAACAAACAACACTAACCCCCTAACAAGAAACAACACTAACCCCCTAAAAACAAACAACACTAACCCCCTAACAACAAACAACACTAACACCCTAACAACAACCAACCATAACCCCCTAAGAACAAAAGACACTAAACGCCTAAGAACAACACTAACCCCCAACAACGAACAATACTAACCACCTAACAACACAAAACCTAACTCCTTATCAACAATCAACACTAACCCACTAACAAAAAACAACCCTAAACCCCTAACATCAAACAACACTAACACCCTAACAACAAACAACCCTAACCCCCTAACAACAAACACTAACCCCCAAACAACAAACAACCCGAACCCCTGAAAACCAAAAACACTAACCCACTAACAACAAACAACCCTAACCCACTAACAACAAACAACCCTAACCCCCAACAACAAACAACCCTAAACCCCTAACATCAAACAACACTAACCCCCTAACAACACAAAACACTAACACCCTAACAACAAACAACACTAACAGCCTAACAACAAAAACCACTAAACCCCAACAATAAAAAACCCTAAACCCCTAACAACAAACACTAACCCCCTAGCAACAAACAACACTAAACCCCTAACAAGAAACTACCCTAAACCCGTAACAACACACAACACTAACCCGTAACAACAAACAACCCTAACCCCTAAAAAAGAAACAACCCTAACCCCCAAACAACACACAACCCTAACCCCCTAACAACAAACAACACTAACCCCCTAACAACAAACAACCCTAACCCCCTAACAACAAACAAAAGTAACACCCTAACCAGAAACAACCCTAACCCCCGAACAACCAACAACACTAACCCCCTAACCACAATAAACACTAACACCCAAACAAAAAAAACCACTAAACCCCAACAAGAAACAACCCTAATCCCCTAACAACAAACAACACTAACCCCCTACCAACAAACAACCCTAACCCCTAAAAAACAAAAACACTAACCCACTAACAACAAACAACCCTAACCCGCTAACAACAAACAACCCTAACACCCTAACAACAAACAACAGTAACACCCTAACAACAACCAACCCTAACCCCCTAAGAACAAACAACACTAACCCCCTAAGAACACACAACACTAACCCCTACAACGAACAATACTAACCCCTAAAAACACAAAACCGAACCCCTTATCAACAAACAACCCTAACCCACTAACAAAAAACAACCCTAACCCCCTTAGAACAAACAACACTAACCCTCTAACAACAAACAACCCTAAATCCCTAACATCAAACAACCCTAAAACCCTAACATCAAAGAACACTAACACCCTAACAACAAACAACCCTAACCCCCTAACAACAAACACTAACCCCCAAACAACAAAGAACCCTAACCCCTAAAAACCAAAAACACTAACCCACTAACAAAAAACAACCCTAACCCACTAACAACAAACAACCCTAACCCACTAACAACAAACAACACTAACCCCCTAACAAAAAACAACCGTAAACCCCTAACATCAAACAACACTAACCCCCTAACAACACAAAACACTAACACCCTAACAACAAACAACACTAACACCCTAACAACAAAAACCACTAAACCCCAACAAGAAACAACACTAAACCCCTAACAACAAACAACACTAATCCCGTAACAACAAACAACCCTAACCCCCAAACAACAAACAACCCTAACCCCCTAACAACAAACAATCCTAACCCCCGAACAACCAACAACACTAACGCCCTAACCACAATAAACACTAACACCCTAACCACTAAAACCACTAAACCCCAACAAGAAAGAACCCTAAACCCCTAACAACAAAAAACACTAACCCCCTAAGAACAAACAACCCTAACCAAACAACAATCAACCCTAACCCCGAAAAATAAACAACCCTAACCCCCTAACAAGAAACAACCCTAACCACACAACAAAAAACCCTAACCGACTAACAGCAAACAACACTAACCAACTAACAAGAAACAACAGTAACCCCCTAAGAAGAAACAACACTAACCCCCTAACAACAAACAACACTAACACCCTAACAACAACCAACCCTAACCCCCTAAGAACAAACAACACTAAGCACTAAGAACAAACAATACTAACCCCCAACAACGAACAATACCAACCCCTAACAACACAAAACCTAACCCCTTATCAACAAACAGCCGTAACCCACTAACAAAAAAAAACCCTAACACCCTAACAACAAACAACCCTAAACCCCTAACAACAAACAACACTAACCCCCAAACAACAAACAACCCTAACCCCGAAAAACCAAAAACACTAACCCACTAACAACAAACAACCCTAACCCCTAACAACAAACAACCCTAAACCCCTAACATCAAACAACACTAACCCCCTAACAACAAACAACAATAAAACCCTAAAAACAAACAACACTAACACCCTAAAAACAAAAACCACTAAGCCCCAACAAGAAACAACCCTAAACCCCTAACAACAAACAACACTAACCCCCTAACAACAAACAACCCTAAACAAACAACAAAAAACCCTAACCCCTAAAAACAAACAACACTAACCCCCTAACAAGAAACCACACTAACCCCCTAAAAACAAACAACACTAACCCCCTAACAACAAACAACACTAACAGCCTAACAACAACCAACCCTAACCCCCTAAGAACAAAAGACACTAAACGCCTAAGAACAACACTAACCCCAAACAACGAACAATACTAACCACCTAACAACACAAAACCTAACTCCTTATCAACAATCAACACTAACCCACTAACAAAAAACAACCCGAAACCCCTAACATCAAACAACACTAACACCCTAACAACAAACAACCCTAACCCCCTAACAACAAACACTAACCCCCAAACAACAAACAACCCGAACCCCTGAAAACCAAAAACACTAACCCACTAACAACAAACAACCCTAACCCACTAACAACAAACAACCCTAACACCCTAACAACAAACAACACTAACCCCCTAACAAAAAACAACCGTAAACCCCTAACATCAAACAACACTAACCCCCTAACAACACAAAACACTAACACCCTAAAAACAAACAACACTAACACCATAACAACAAAAACCACTAAACCCCAACAAGAAACAACACTAAACCCCTAACAAGAAACTACCCTAACCCCGTAACAACAAACAACCCTAACCCCCAAACAACAAACAACCCTAACCCCCTAACAACAAAAAATCCTAACCCCCGAACAAGCAACAACACTAACCCCCTAAGCACAATAAACACTAACACCCTAACAACAAAAACCACTAAACCCCAACAAGAAACAACCCTAATCCCCTAACAACAAACACTAACACCCTAACAACAAACAACCATAACCAAAAAACAAACAACAGTAACCCACTAACAACAAACAACACTAACACCCTAACAACAAACATCGCTAACCCCCTAACAACAAACAACACTCACACCCTAACAACAAACAACCCTAACCCCCTAACAACAAACAACACTAACCCCCTAACAACAAACAACCCTAACCCTCTAACAACAAACACTAACCCCCAAACAACAAACAACCCTAACCCCCTAAGAACAAACAACACTAAGCACTAAGAACAAACAATACTAACCCCCAACAACGAACAATACCAACCCCTAACAACACAAAACCTAACCCCTTATCAACAAACAACACTAACCCACTAACAAAAAACAACCCTAACACCCTAACAACAAACAACCCTAAACCCCTAACAACAAACACTAACCACCAAACAACAAACAACCCTAACCCCTAACAAGAAACTACCCTAACCCCGTAACAACAAACAACACTAACCCCTAACAAGAAACTACCCTAACACCCTATCAACAAACAACAATAAAACCCTAACAACAAACAACACTAACACCCTAACAACAAAAACCACTAAACCCCAACAAGAAACAACCTTAAACCCCTAACAACAAACAACACTAACCCCCTAACAACAAACAACCCTAACCCCTAAAAACCAAAAACACTAACCCACTAACAACAAACAACACTAACCCGCTAACAACAAACAACTCTAACACCCTAACAACAAACAACACTAACCCCCTACCAACAAACAACCCTAACCCCTAAAAAACAAAAACACTAACCCACTAATGACAAACAACCCTAACCCGCTAACAACAAACAACCCTAACACCCTAACAACAAACAACACTAACCCCCTAACAACAAACAACAGTAACACCCTAACAACAACCAACCCTAACCCCCTAAGAACAAACAACACTAACCCCTGAAGAACAAACAACACTAACCCCAACAACGAACAATACTAACCCCCTAAAAACACAAAACCGATCCCCTTATCAACAAACAACCCTAACCCACTAACAAAAAACAACCCTAACCCCCTTAGAACAAACAACACTAACCCTCTAACAACAAACAACCCTAAATCCCTAACATCAAACAACCCTAAAACCCTAAGATCAAAGAACACTAACACCCTAACAACAAACAACGCTAACTCCCTAACAACAAACACTAACCCCAAACAACAAAGAACCCTAACCCCTAAAAACCAAAAACACTAACCCACTGACAAAAAACAACCCTAACCCACTAACAACAAACAACCCTAACACCCTAACAACAAACAACACTAACCCCCTAACAAAAAACAACCGTAAACCCCTAACATCAAACAACACTAACCCCCTAACAACACAAAACACTAACACCCTAACAACAAACAACACTAACACCATAACAACAAAAACCACTAAACCCCAACAAGAAACAACACTAAACCCCTAACAACAAACACTAACCCCCTAACAACAAACAACACTAATCCCGTAACAACAAACAACACTAACCCCCAAACAACAAACAACCCTAACCCCCTAACAACAAACAATCCTAACCCCCGAACAACCAACAACACTAACGCCCTAACCACAATAAACACTAACACCCTAACAACAAAAACCACTAAACCCCAACAAGAAAGAACCCTAAACCCCTAACAACAAAAAACACTAACCCCCTAAGAACAAACAACCCTAACCAAACAACAAACAACCGTAACCCCGAAAAATAAACAACCCTAACCCCCTAACAAGAAACAACCCTAACCAAACAACAAAAAACCCTAACTGACTAACAACAAACAACACTAACCAACTAACAAGAAACAACAGTAACCCCCTAACAAGAAACAACTCTAACCCCCTAACAACAAACAACACTAACACCCTAACAACAACCAACCCTAACCCCCTAAGAACAAACAACACTAAGCACTAAGAACAAACAATACTAACCCCCAACAACGAACAATACCAACCCCTAACAACACAAAACCTAACCCCTTATCAACAAACAGCCGTAACCCACTAACAAAAAAAAACCCTAACACCCTAACAACAAACAACCCTAAACCCCTAACAACAAACAACACTAACCCCCAAACAACAAACAACCCTAACCCCGAAAAACCAAAAACACTAACCCACTAACAACAAACAACCCTAACCCCTAACAACAAACAACCCTAAACCCCTAACATCAAACAACACTAACCCCCTAACAACAAACAACAATAAAACCCTAAAAACAAACAACACTAACACCCTAAAAACAAAAACCACTAAGCCCCAACAAGAAACAACCCTAAACCCCTAACAACAAACAACACTAACCCCCTAACAACAAACAACCCTAAACAAACAACAAAAAACCCTAACCCCTAAAAACAAACAACCCTAACCCCCTAACAAGAAACAACCCTAACCAAACAACAAACAACCGTAACCGAATAACAACAAACAACACTAACCCCCTAACAAGAAACAACACTAACCCCCTAAAAACAAACAACACTAACCCCCTAACAACAAACAACACTAACACCCTAACAACAACCAACCCTAACCCCCTAAGAACAAAAGACACTAAACGCCTAAGAACAACACTAACCCCCAACAACGAACAATACTAACCACCTAACAACACAAAACCTAACTCCTTATCAACAATCAACACTAACCCACTAACAAAAAACAACCCTAAACCCCTAACATCAAACAACACTAACACCCTAACAACAAACAACCCTAACCCCCTAACAACAAACACTAACCCCCAAACAACAAACAACCCGAACCCCTGAAAACCAAAAACACTAACCCACTAACAACAAACAACCCTAACCCACTAACAACAAACAACCCTAACCCCCAACAACAAACAACCCTAAACCCCTAACATCAAACAACACTAACCCCCTAACAACACAAAACACTAACACCCTAACAACAAACAACACTAACAGCCTAACAACAAAAACCACTAAACCCCAACAAGAAACAACCCTAAACCCCTAACAACAAACACTAACCCCCTAGCAACAAACAACACTAAACCCCTAACAAGAAACTACCCTAACCCCGTAACAACACACAACACTAACCCGTAACAACAAACAACCCTAACCCCTAAAAAAGAAACAAACCTAACCCCCAAACAACACACAACCCTAACCCCCTAACAACAAACAACACTAACCCCCTAACAACAAACAACCCTAACCCCCTAACAACAAACAAAAGTAACACCATAACCAGAAACAACCCTAACCCCCGAACAACCAACAACACTAACCCCCTAACCACAATAAACACTAACACCCAAACAAAAAAAACCACTAAACCCCAACAAGAAACAACCCTAATCCCCTAACAACAAACAACACTAACCCCCTAACAACAAACAACCCTAACCAAACAACAAACAACCCTAGCCCACTAACAACAAACAACACTAACCCCCTAACAAGAAACTACTCTAACCCCGTAACAAAAAACAACCCTAACCCCTAAAAACAAACAACCCTAACCCCCTAACAACAAACAACCCTAACCAAACAACAAACAACCCTAACCAACTGACAACAAACAACACTAAGCCCCCAAGAAGAAACAACACTAACCCCCTAACAACAAACAACACTAACCCCCTAACAACAAACAACACTAACACCCTAACAACAACCAACCCTAACCCCCTAAGAACAAACAACACTAAACCCCTAAGAACAAACAACACTAACCCCCAACAACGAACAATACTAAACCCTAACAACACAAAACCTAACCCCTTATCAACAAACAACCCTAACCCACTAACAAAAAACAACCCTAACACCCTAACAACAAACAACCCTAAACCCCTAACAACAAACACTAACCCCCAAACAACAAACAACCCTAACCCCTAAAAACCAAAAACACTAACCCACTAACAACAAACAACCCTAAACCCCTAACATCAAACAACACTAACCCCCTAACAACACAAAACACTAACACCCTAACAACAAACAACACTAACACCCTAACAACAAAAACCACTAAACCCCAACAAGAAACAACCCTAAACCCCTAACAACAAACACTAACCCCCTAACAACAAACAACACTAAACCCCTAACAAGAAACTACCCTAACCCCGTAACAACAAACAACACTAACCCCTAACAAGAAACTACCCTAACACCCTAACAACAAACAACAATAAAACCCTAACAACAAACAACACTAACACCCTAACAACAAAAACCACTAAACCCCAACAAGAAACAACCTTAAACCCCTAACAACAAACAACACTAACCCCCTAACAACAAACAACCCTAACCCCTAAAAACCAAAAACACTAACCCACTAACAACAAACAACACTAACCCGCTAACAACAAACAACTCTAACACCCTAACAACAAACAACACTAACCCCCTACCAACAAACAACCCTAACCCCTAAAAAACAAAAACACTAACCCACTAACAACAAACAACCCTAACCCGCTAACAACAAACAACCCTAACACCCTAACAACAAACAACACTAACCCCCTAACAACAAACAACAGTAACACCCTAACGACAACCAACCCTAACCCCCTAAGAACAAACAACACTAACACCCTAAGAACAAACAACACTAACCCCAACAACGAACAATACTAACCCCCTAAAAACACAAAACCGAACCCCTTATCAACAAAAAACCCTAACCCACTAACAAAAAACAACCCTAACCCCCTTAGAACAAACAACACTAACCCTCTAACAACAAACAACCCTAAATCCCTAACATCAAACAACCCTAAAACCCTAACATCAAAGAACACTAACACCCTAACAACAAACAACCCTAACCCCCTAACAACAAACACTAACCCCCAAACAACAAAGAACCCTAACCCCTAAAAACCAAAAACACTAACCCACTAACAAAAAACAACCCTAACCCACTAACAACAAACAACCCTAACACCCTAACAACAAACAACACTAACCCCCTAACAAAAAACAAACGTAAACCCCTAACATCAAACAACACTAACCCCCTAACAACACAAAACACTAACACCCTAACAACAAACAACACTAACACCCTAACAACAAAAACCACTAAACCCCAACAAGAAACAACACTAAACCCCTAACAAGAAACTACCCTAACCCCGTAACAACAAACAACCCTAACCCCCAAACAACAAACAACCCTAACCCCCTAACAACAAACAATCCTAACCCCCGAACAAGCAACAACACTAACCCCCTAAGCACAATAAACACTAACACCCTAACAACAAAAACAACTAAACCCCAACAAGAAACAACCCTAATCCCCTAACAACAAACACTAACACCCTAACAACAAACAACCATAACCAAAAAACAAACAACAGTAACCCACTAACAACAAACAACACTAACACCCTAACAACAAACATCGCTAACCCCCTAACAACAAACAACACTCACACCCTAACAACAAACAACCCTAACCCCCTAACAACAAACAACACTAACCCCCTAACAACAAACAACCCTAACCCTCTAACAACAAACACTAACCCCCAAACAACAAACAACCCTAACCCCCTAAGAACAAACAACACTAAGCACTAAGAACAAACAATACTAACCCCGAACAACGAACAATACCAACCCCTAACAACACAAAACCTAACCCCTTATCAACAAACAACACTAACCCACTAACAAAAAACAACCCTAACACCCTAACAACAAACAACCCTAAACCCCTAACAACAAACACTAACCCCCAAACAACAAACAACCCTAACCCCTAACAAGAAACTACCCTAACCCCGTAACAACAAACAACACTAACCCCTAACAAGAAACTACCCTAACACCCTAACAACAAACAACAATAAAACCCTAACAACAAACAACACTAACACCCTAACAACAAAAACCACTAAACCCCAACAAGAAACAACCTTAAACCCCTAACAACAAACAACACTAACCCCCTAACAACAAACAACCCTAACCCCTAAAAACCAAAAACACTAACCCACTAACAACAAACAACACTAACCCGCTAACAACAAACAACTCTAACACCCTAACAACAAACAACACTAACCCCCTACCAACAAACAACCCTAACCCCTAAAAAACAAAAACACTAACCCACTAATGACAAACAACCCTAACCCGCTAACAACAAACAACCCTAACACCCTAAAAACAAACAACACTAACCCCCTAACAACAAACAACAGTAACACCCTAACAACAACCAACCCTAACCCCCTAAGAACAAACAACACTAACCCCCGAAGAACAAACAACACTAACCCCAACAACGAACAATACTAACCCCCTAAAAACACAAAACCGATCCCCTTATCAACAAACAACCCTAACCCACTAACAAAAAACAACCCTAACCCCCTTAGAACAAACAACACTAACCCTCTAACAGCAAACAACCCTAAATCCCTAACATCAAACAACCCTAAAACCCTAACATCAAAGAACACTAACACCCTAACAACAAACAACGCTAACCCCCTAACAACAAACACTAACCCCAAACAACAAAGAACCCTAACCCCTAAAAACCAAAAACACTAACCCACTGACAAAAAACAACCCTAACCCACTAACAACAAACAACCCTAACACCCTAACAACAAACAACACTAACCCCCTAACAAAAAACAACCGTAAACCCCTAACATCAAACAACACTAACCCCCTAACAACACAAAACACTAACACCCTAACAACAAACAACACTAACACCATAACAACAAAAACCACTAAACCCCAACAAGAAACAACACTAAACCCCTAACAACAAACACTAACCCCCTAACAACAAACAACACTAATCCCGTAACAACAAACAACACTAACCCCCAAACAACAAACAACCCTAACCCCCTAACAACAAACAATCCTAACCCCCGAACAACCAACAACACTAACGCCCTAACCACAATAAACACTAACACCCTAACAACAAAAACCACTAAACCCCAACAAGAAAGAACCCTAAACCCCTAACAACAAAAAACACTAACCCCCTAAGAACAAACAACCCTAACCAAACAACAAACAACCGTAACCCCGAAAAATAAACAACCCTAACCCCCTAACAAGAAACAACCCTAACCAAACAACAAAAAACCCTAACTGACTAACAACAAACAACACTAACCAACTAACAAGAAACAACAGTAACCCCCTAACAAGAAACAACTCTAACCCCCTAACAACAAACAACACTAACACCCTAACAACAACCAACCCTAACCCCCTAAGAACAAACAACACTAAGCACTAAGAACAAACAATACTAACCCCCAACAACGAACAATACCAACCCCTAACAACACAAAACCTAACCCCTTATCAACAAACAGCCGTAACCCACTAACAAAAAAAAACCCTAACACCCTAACAACAAACAACCCTAAACCCCTAACAACAAACAACACTAACCCCCAAACAACAAACAACCCTAACCCCGAAAAACCAAAAACACTAACCCACTAACAACAAACAACCCTAACCCCTAACAACAAACAACCCTAAACCCCTAACATCAAACAACACTAACCCCCTAACAACAAACAACAATAAAACCCTAAAAACAAACAACACTAACACCCTAAAAACAAAAACCACTAAGCCCCAACAAGAAACAACCCTAAACCCCTAACAACAAACAACACTAACCCCCTAACAACAAACAACCCTAAACAAACAACAAAAAACCCTAACCCCTAAAAACAAACAACCCTAACCCACTAACAAGAAACAACCCTAACCAAACAACAAACAACCGTAACCGAATAACAACAAACAACCCTAACCCACTAACAACAAACAACCCTAACCCCCAACAACAAACAACCCTAAACCCCTAACATCAAACAACACTAACCCCCTAACAACACAAAACACTAACACCCTAACAACAAACAACACTAACAGCCTAACAACAAAAACCACTAAACCCCAACAAGAAACAACCCTAAACCCCTAACAACAAACACTAACCCCCTAACAACAAACAACACTAAACCCCTAACAAGAAACTACCCTAACCCCGTAACAACACACAACACTAACCCGTAACAACAAACAACCCTAACCCCTAAAAAAGAAACAACCCTAACCCCCAAACAACACACAACCCTAACCCCCTAACAACAAACAACACTAACCCCCTAACAACAAACAACCCTAACCCCCTAACAACAAACAAAAGTAACACCCTAACCAGAAACAACCCTAACCCCCGAACAACCAACAACACTAACCCCCTAACCACAATAAACACTAACACCCAAACAAAAAAAACCACTAAACCCCAACAAGAAACAACCCTAATCCCCTAACAACAAACAACACTAACCCCCTAACAACAAACAACCCTAACCAAACAACAAACAACCCTAACCCACTAACAACAAAAAACACTAACCCCCTAACAAGAAACTACTCTAACCCCGTAACAAAAAACAACCCTAACCCCTAAAAACAAACAACCCTAACCCCCTAACAACAAACAACCCTAACCAAACAACAAACAACCCTAACCGACTGACAACAAACAACACTAAGCCCCCAAGAAGAAACAACACTAACCCCCTAACAACAAACAACACTAACCCCCTAACAACAAACAACACTAACACCCTAACAACAACCAACCCTAACCCCCTAAGAACAAACAACACTAAACCCCTAAGAACAAACAACACTAACCCCCAACAACGAACAATACTAAACCCTAACAACACAAAACCTAACCCCTTATCAACAAACAACCCTAACCCACTAACAAAAAACAACCCTAACACCCTAACAACAAACAACCCTAAACCCCTAACAACAAACACTAACCCCCAAACAACAAACAACCCTAACCCCTAAAAACCAAAAACACTAACCCACTAACAACAAACAACCCTAAACCCCTAACATCAAACAACACTAACCCCCTAACAACACAAAACACTAACACCCTAACAACAAACAACACTAACACCCTAACAACAAAAACCACTAAACCCCAACAAGAAACAACCCTAAACCCCTAACAACAAACACTAACCCCCTAACAACAAACAACACTAAACCCCTAACAAGAAACTACCCTAACCCCGTAACAACAAACAACACTAACCCCTAACAAGAAACTACCCTAACACCCTAACAACAAACAACAATAAAACCCTAACAACAAACAACACTAACACCCTAACAACAAAAACCACTAAACCCCAACAAGAAACAACCTTAAACCCCTAACAACAAACAACACTAACCCCCTAACAACAAACAACCCTAACCCCTAAAAACCAAAAACACTAACCCACTAACAACAAACAACACTAACCCGCTAACAACAAACAACTCTAACACCCTAACAACAAACAACACTAACCCCCTACCAACAAACAACCCTAACCCCTAAAAAACAAAAACACTAACCCACTAACAACAAACAACCCTAACCCGCTAACAACAAACAACCCTAACACCCTAACAACAAACAACACTAACCCCCTAACAACAAACAACAGTAACACCCTAACGACAACCAACCCTAACCCCCTAAGAACAAACAACACTAACACCCTAAGAACAAACAACACTAACCCCAACAACGAACAATACTAACCCCCTAAAAACACAAAACCGAACCCCTTATCAACAAAAAACCCTAACCCACTAACAAAAAACAACCCTAACCCCCTTAGAACAAACAACACTAACCCTCTATCAACAAACAACCCTAAATCCCTAACATCAAACAACCCTAAAACCCTAACATCAAAGAACACTAACACCCTAACAACAAACAACCCTAACCCCCTAACAACAAACACTAACCCCCAAACAACAAAGAACCCTAACCCCTAAAAACCAAAAACACTAACCCACTAACAAAAAACAACCCTAACCCACTAACAACAAACAACCCTAACACCCTAACAACAAACAACACTAACCCCCTAACAAAAAACAAACGTAAACCCCTAACATCAAACAACACTAACCCCCTAACAACACAAAACACTAACACCCTAACAACAAACAACACTAACACCCTAACAACAAAATCCACTAAACCCCAACAAGAAACAACACTAAACCCCTAACAAGAAACTACCCTAACCCCGTAACAACAAACAACCCTAACCCCCAAACAACAAACAACCCTAACCCCCTAACAACAAACAATCCTAACCCCCGAACAAGCAACAACACTAACCCCCTAAGCACAATAAACACTAACACCCTAACAACAAAAACAACTAAACCCCAACAAGAAACAACCCTAATCCCCTAACAACAAACACTAACACCCTAACAACAAACAACCATAACCAAAAAACAAACAACAGTAACCCACTAACAACAAACAACACTAACACCCTAACAACAAACATCGCTAACCCCCTAACAACAAACAACACTCACACCCTAACAACAAACAACCCTAACCCCCTAACAACAAACAACACTAACCCCCTAACAACAAACAACCCTAACCCTCTAACAACAAACACTAACCCCCAAACAACAAACAACCCTAACCCCCTAAGAACAAACAACACTAAGCACTAAGAACAAACAATACTAACCCCGAACAACGAACAATACCAACCCCTAACAACACAAAACCTAACCCCTTATCAACAAACAACACTAACCCACTAACAAAAAACAACCCTAACACCCTAACAACAAACAACCCTAAACCCCTAACAACAAACACTAACCCCCAAACAACAAACAACCCTAACCCCTAACAAGAAACTACCCTAACCCCGTAACAACAAACAACACTAACCCCTAACAAGAAACTACCCTAACACCCTAACAACAAACAACAATAAAACCCTAACAACAAACAACACTAACACCCTAACAACAAAAACCACTAAACCCCAACAAGAAACAACCTTAAACCCCTAACAACAAACAACACTAACCCCCTAACAACAAACAACCCTAACCCCTAAAAACCAAAAACACTAACCCACTAACAACAAACAACACTAACCCGCTAACAACAAACAACTCTAACACCCTAACAACAAACAACACTAACCCCCTACCAACAAACAACCCTAACCCCTAAAAAACAAAAACACTAACCCACTAATGACAAACAACCCTAACCCGCTAACAACAAACAACCCTAACACCCTAAAAACAAACAACACTAACCCCCTAACAACAAACAACAGTAACACCCTAACAACAACCAACCCTAACCCCCTAAGAACAAACAACACTAACCCCCGAAGAACAAACAACACTAACCCCAACAACGAACAATACTAACCCCCTAAAAACACAAAACCGATCCCCTTATCAACAAACAACCCTAACCCACTAACAAAAAACAACCCTAACCCCCTTAGAACAAACAACACTAACCCTATAACAACAAACAGCCCTAAATCCCTAACATCAAACAACCCTAAAACCCTAACATCAAAGAACACTAACACCCTAACAACAAACAACCCTAACCCCCTAACAACAAACACTAACCCCCAAACAACAAAGAACCCTAACCCCTAAAAACCAAAAACACTAACCCACTAACAACAAACAACCCTAACCCGCTAACAACAAACAACCCTAACACCCTAACAACAAACAACACTAACCCCCTAACAACAAACAACCCTAACCCCTAAAAACCAAAAACACTAACCCACTAACAACAAACAACCCTAACCCGCTAACAACAAACAACCCTAACACCCTAACAACAAACAACACTAACCCCCTAACAACAAACAACCCTAACCCCTAAAAACCAAAAACACTAACCCACTAACAACAAACAACCGTAACCCGCTAACAACAAACAACTCTAACACCCTAACAAGAAACAACAATAACCCCTACCAACAAACAACCCTAACCCCTAAAAAACAAAAACACTAACCCACTAACAACAAACAACCCTAACCCGCTAACAACAAACAACCCTAACACCCTAACAAAAAACAACACTAACCCCCTAACAACAAACAACAGTAACACCCTAACAACAACCAACCCTAACCCCCTAAGAACAAACAACACTAACCCCCTAAGAACAAACAACACTAACCCCAACAACGAACAATACTAACCCCCTAAAAACACAAAACCGAACCCCTTATCAACAAACAACCCTAACCCACTAACAAAAAACAACCCTAACCCCCTTAGAACAAACAACACTAACCCTCTAACAACAAACAACCCTAAATCCCTAACATCAAACAACCCTAAAACCCTAACATCAAAGAACACTAACACCCTAACAACAAACAACCCTAACCCCCTAACAACAAACACTAACCCCCAAACAACAAAGAACCCTAACCCCTAAAAACCAAAAACACTAACCCACTAACAAAAAACAACCCTAACCCACTAACAACAAACAACCCTAACACCCTAACAACAAACAACACTAACCCCCTAACAAAAAACAACCGTAAACCCCTAACATCAAACAACACTAACCCCCTAACAACACAAAACACTAACACCCTAACAACAAACAACACTAACACCCTAACAACAAAAACCACTAAACCCCAACAAGAAACAACACCAAACCCCTAACAAGAAACTACCCTAACCCCGTAACAACAAACAACCCTAACCCCCAAACAACAAACAACCCTAACCCCCTAACAACAAACAATCCTAACCCCCGAACAAGCAACAACACTAACCCCCTAACCACAATAAACACTAACACCCTGACAACAAAAACCACTAAACCCCAACAAGAAACAACCCTAAACCCCTAACAACAAACAACACTAACCCCCTAACAACAAACAACCCTAAACCCCTAACATCAAAGAACACTAACACCCTAACAACAAACAACCCTATCCCTCTAACTACAAACACTAACCCCCAAACAACAAACAACCCTAACCCCTAAAAACCAAAAACACTAACCCACTAACAACAAACGACCCTAACCCACTCCCATCAAACAACACTAACCCCCAACAACACAAAACACTAACACCCTAACAACAAACAACACTAACCCCCTAAGAACAAACAACCCTAACCAAACAACAAACAACCCTAACCCATAAAAACAAACAACCCTAAACCCCTAACAACAAACAACCCTAACCAAACAACAAAAAACCCTAACCGACTAACAACAAACAACACTAACCCCCTAACAAGAAACAACAGTAACCCCCTAACAAGAAACAACACTAACCCCCTAACAACAAACAATACTAACACCCTAACAACAACCAACGCTAACCCCCTAAGAACAAACAACACTAAACACTAAGAACAAACAATATTAAACCCCAACCACGAACAATACCAACCCCTAACAACACAAAACCTAACCCCTTATCAACAAACAACCCTAACCCACTAACAAAAAACAACCCTAACACCCTAACAACAAACAACCCTAAACCCCTAACAACAAACAACACTAACCCCCAAACAACAAACAACCCTAACCCCTAAAAACCAAAAACACTAACCCACTAACAACAAACAACCCTAACCCCCTAACAACAAACAACCCTAAACCCCAACATCAAACAACACTAACCCCTAACAACACACAACAATAAAACCCTAACAACAAACAACACTAACACCCTAACAACAAAAACCACTAAACCCCAACAAGAAACAACCCTATACCCCTAACAACAAACAACACTAACCCCCTAACAACAAACAACCCTAACCAAACAACAAACAACCCTAACCCACTAACAACAAACAACACTAACCCCCTAAGAAGATACTACACTAACCCCGTAACAACAAAAAACCCTAAACCCTAAAAACAAACAACCCTAACCCCCTAACAACAAACAACCCTAGCCAAACAACAAACAACCCTAACCGACTAACAAGAAACAACACTAACCCCCTAACAAGAAACAACAGTAACCCCCTAACAAGAAACAACACTAACCCCCTAACAACAAACAACACTAACACCCTAACAACAACCAACCCTAACCCCCTAAGAAAAAACAACACTAAGCACTAAGAACAAACAATACTAACCCCCAACAATGAACAGTACCAACCCCTAACAACACAAAACCTAACCCCTTATCAACAAACAACCCTAACCCACTAACAAAAAACAACCCTAACACCCTAACAACAAACAACCCTAAACCCCTAACAACAAACACTAACCCCCAAACAACAAACAACCCTAACCCCTAAAAACCAAAAACACTAACCCACTAACAACAAACAACCCTAACCCCCTAACAACAAACAACCCTAAACCCCTAACATCAAACAACACTAACCCCCTAACAACACAAAACACTAACACCCTAACAACAAACAACACTAACACCCTAACAACAAAAACCACTAAACCCCAACAATAAAAAACCCTAAACCCCTAACAACAAACACTAACCCCCTAACAACAAACAACACTAAACCCCTAACAAGAAACTACCCTAACCCCGTAGCAACAAACAACACTAACCCCTAACAAGAAACTACCCTAACACCCTAACAACAAACAACAATAAAACGCTAACAACAAACAACACTAACACCCTAACAACAAAAACCACTAAACCCCAACAAGAAACAACCTTAAACCCCTAACAACAAACAACACTAACCCCCTAACAACAAACAACCCTAACCCCTAAAAACCAAAAACACTATCCCACTAACAACAAACAACCGTAACCCGCTAACAACAAACAACTCTAACACCCTAACAACAAACAAAAATAACCCCTACCAACAAACAACCCTAACCCCTAAAAAACAAAAACACTAACCCAATAACAACAAACAACCCTAACCCGCTAACAACAAACAACCCTAACACCCTAACAACAAACAACACTAACCCCCTAACAACAAACAACCCTAACCCCTAAAAACCAAAAACACTAACCCACTAACAACAAACAACCCTAACCCGCTAACAACAAACAACTCTAACACCCTAACAACAAACAACACTAACCCCCTACCAACAAACAACCCTAACCCCTAAAAAACAAAAACACTAACCCACTAACAACAAACAACCCTAACCCGCTAACAACAAACAACCCTAACACCCTAACAACAAACAACACTAACCCCCTAACTACAAACAACAGTAACACCCTAACAACAACCAACCCTAACCCCCTAAGAACAAACAACACTAACCCCCTAAGAACAAACAACACTAACCCCAACAACGAACAATACTAACCCCCTAAAAACACAAAACCGAACCCCTTATCAACAAACAACCCTAACCCACTAACAAAAAACAACCCTAACCCCCTTAGAACAAACAACACTAACCCTCTAACAACAAACAACCCTAAATCCCTAACATCAAACAACCCTAAACCCCTAACATCAAAGAACACTAACACCCTAACAACAAACAACCCTAACCCCCTAACAACAAACACTAACCCCCAAACAACAAAGAACCCTAACCCCTAAAAACCAAAAACACTAACCCACTAACAAAAAACAACCCTAACCCACTAACAACAAACAACCCTAACACCCTAAAAAGAAACAACACTAACCCCCTAACAAAAAACAACCGTAAACCCCTAACATCAAACAACACTAACCCCCTAACAACACAAAACACTAACACCCTAACAACAAACAACACTAACACCCTAACAACAAAAACCACTAAACCCCAACAAGAAACAACACCAAACCCCTAACAAGAAACTACCCTAACCCCGTAACAACAAACGACCCTAACCCCCAAACAACAAACAACCCTAACCCCCTAACAACAAACAATCCTAACCCCCGAACAAGCAAAAACACTAACCCCCTAACCGCAATAAACACTAACACCCTAACAACAAAAACCTCTAAACCCCAACAAGAAACAACCCTAAACACCTAACAACAATCAACACTAACCCCCTAACAACAAACAACCCTAAACCCCTAACATCAAAGAACACTAACACCCTAACAACAAACAACCCTATCCCTCTAACTACAAACACTAACCCCCAAACAACAAACAACCCTAACCCCTAAAAACCAAAAACACTAACCCACTAACAACAAACGACCCTAACCCACTCCCATCAAACAACACTAACCCCCAACAACACAAAACACTAACACCCTAACAACAAACAACACTAACCCCCTAAGAACAAACAACCCTAACCAAACAACAAACAACCCTAACCCATAAAAACAAACAACCCTAAACCCCTAACAACAAACAACCCTAACCAAACAACAAAAAACCCTAACCGACTAACAACAAACAACACTAACCCCCTAACAAGAAACAACAGTAACCCCCTAACAAGAAACAACACTAACCCCCTAACAACAAACAATACTAACACCCTAACAACAACCAACGCTAACCCCCTAAGAACAAACAACACTAAACACTAAGAACAAACAATATTAAACCCCAACAACGAACAATACCAACCCCTAACAACACAAAACCTAACCCCTTATCAACAAACAACCCTAACCCACTAACAAAAAACAACCCTAACACCCTAACAACAAACAACCCTAAACCCCTAACAACAAACAACACTAACCCCCAAACAACAAACAACCCTAACCCCTAAAAACCAAAAACACTAACCCACTAACAACAAACAACCCTAACCCCCTAACAACAAACAACCCTAAACCCCAACATCAAACAACACTAACCCCTAACAACACACAACAATAAAACCCTAACAACAAACAACACTAACACCCTAACAACAAAAACCACTAAACCCCAACAAGAAACAACCCTATACCCCTAACAACAAACAACACTAACCCCCTAACAACAAACAACCCTAACCAAACAACAAACAACCCTAACCCACTAACAACAAACAACACTAACCCCCTAAGAAGATACTACACTAACCCCGTAACAACAAAAAACCCTAAACCCTAAAAACAAACAACCCTAACCCCCTAACAACAAACAACCCTAGCCAAACAACAAACAACCCTAACCGACTAACAAGAAACAACACTAACCCCCTAACAAGAAACAACAGTAACCCCCTAACAAGAAACAACACTAACCCCCTAACAACAAACAACACTAACACCCTAACAACAACCAACCCTAACCCCCTAAGAAAAAACAACACTAAGCACTAAGAACAAACAATACTAACCCCCAACAATGAACAGTACCAACCCCTAACAACACAAAACCTAACCCCTTATCAACAAACAACCCTAACCCACTAACAAAAAACAACCCTAACACCCTAACAACAAACAACCCTAAACCCCTAACAACAAACACTAACCCCCAAACAACAAACAACCCTAACCCCTAAAAACCAAAAACACTAACCCACTAACAACAAACAACCCTAACCCCCTAACAACAAACAACCCTAAACCCCTAACATCAAACAACACTAACCCCCTAACAACACAAAACACTAACACCCTAACAACAAACAACACTAACACCCTAACAACAAAAACCACTAAACCCCAACAATAAAAAACCCTAAACCCCTAACAACAAACACTAACCCCCTAACAACAAACAACACTAAACCCCTAACAAGAAACTACCCTAACCCCGTAGCAACAAACAACACTAACCCCTAACAAGAAACTACCCTAACACCCTAACAACAAACAACAATAAAACGCTAACAACAAACAACACTAACACCCTAACAACAAAAACCACTAAACCCCAACAAGAAACAACGTTAAACCCCTAACAACAAACAACACTAACCCCCTAACAACAAACAACCCTAACCCCTAAAAACCAAAAACACTATCCCACTAACAACAAACAACCGTAACCCGCTAACAACAAACAACTCTAACACCCTAACAACAAACAACAATAACCCCTACCAACAAACAACCCTAACCCCTAAAAAACAAAAACACTAACCCACTAACAACAAACAACCCTAACCCGCTAACAACAAACAACCCTAACACCCTAACAACAAACAACACTAACCCCCTAACAACAAACAACCCTAACCCCTAAAAACCAAAAACACTAACCCACTAACAACAAACAACCCTAACCCGCTAACAACAAACAACTCTAACACCCTAACAACAAACAACACTAACCCCCTACCAACAAACAACCTTAACCCCTAAAAAACAAAAACACTAACCCACTAACAACAAACAACCCTAACCCGCTAACAACAAACAACCCTAACACCCTAACAACAAACAACACTAACCCCCTAACTACAAACAACAGTAACACCCTAACAACAACCAACCCTAACCCCCTAAGAACAAACAACACTAACCCCCTAAGAACAAACAACACTAACCCCAACAACGAACAATACTAACCCCCTAAAAACACAAAACCGAACCCCTTATCAACAAAAAACCCTAACCCACTAACAAAAAACAACCCTAACCCCCTTAGAACAAACAACACTAACCCTCTAACAACAAACAACCCTAAATCCCTAACATCAAACAACCCTAAACCCCTAACATCAAAGAACACTAACACCCTAACAACAAACAACCCTAACCCCCTAACAACAAACACTAACCCCCAAACAACAAAGAACCCTAACCCCTAAAAACCAAAAACACTAACCCACTAACAAAAAACAACCCTAACCCACTAACAACAAACAACCCTAACACCCTAAAAAGAAACAACACTAACCCCCTAACAAAAAACAACCGTAAACCCCTAACATCAAACAACACTAACCCCCTAACAACACAAAACACTAACACCCTAACAACAAACAACACTAACACCCTAACAACAAAAACCACTAAACCCCAACAAGAAACAACACCAAACCCCTAACAAGAAACTACCCTAACCCCGTAACAACAAACGACCCTAACCCCCAAACAACAAACAACCCTAACCCCCTAACAACAAACAATCCTAACCCCCGAACAAGCAAAAACACTAACCCCCTAACCACAATAAACACTAACACCCTAACAACAAAAACCTCTAAACCCCAACAAGAAACAACCCTAAACACCTAACAACAATCAACACTAACCCCCTAACAACAAACAACCCTAAACCCCTAACATCAAAGAACACTAACACCCTAACAACAAACAACCCTATCCCTCTAACTACAAACACTAACCCCCAAACAACAAACAACCCTAACCCCTAAAAACCAAAAACACTAACCCACTAACAACAAACGACCCTAACCCACTCCCATCAAACAACACTAACCCCCAACAACACAAAACACTAACACCCTAACAACAAACAACACTAACCCCCTAAGAACAAACAACCCTAACCAAACAACAAACAACCCTAACCCATAAAAACAAACAACCCTAAACCCCTAACAACAAACAACCCTAACCAAACAACAAAAAACCCTAACCGACTAACAACAAACAACACTAACCCCCTAACAAGAAACAACAGTAACCCCCTAACAAGAAACAACACTAACCCCCTAACAACAAACAATACTAACACCCTAACAACAACCAACGCTAACCCCCTAAGAACAAACAACACTAAACACTAAGAACAAACAATATTAAACCCCAACAACGAACAATACCAACCCCTAACAACACAAAACCTAACCCCTTATCAACAAACAACCCTAACCCACTAACAAAAAACAACCCTAACACCCTAACAACAAACAACCCTAAACCCCTAACAACAAACAACACTAACCCCCAAACAACAAACAACCCTAACCCCTAAAAACCAAAAACACTAACCCACTAACAACAAACAACCCTAACCCCCTAACAACAAACAACCCTAAACCCCAACATCAAACAACACTAACCCCTAACAACACACAACAATAAAACCCTAACAACAAACAACACTAACACCCTAACAACAAAAACCACTAAACCCCAACAAGAAACAACGTTAAACCCCTAACAACAAACAACACTAACCCCCTAACAACAAACAACCCTAACCCCTAAAAACCAAAAACACTAACCCACTAACAACAAACAACCGTAACCCGCTAACAACAAACAACTCTAACACCCTAACAACAAACAACAATAACCCCTACCAACAAACAACCCTAACCCCTAAAAAACAAAAACACTAACCCACTAACAACAAACAACCCTAACCCGCTAACAACAAACAACCCTAACACCCTAACAACAAACAACACTAACCCCCTAACAACAAACAACAGTAACACCCTAACAACAACCAACCCTAACCCCCTAAGAACAAACAACACTAACCCCCTAAGAACAAACAACACTAACCCCAACAACGAACAATACTAACCCCCTAAAAACACAAAACCGAACCCCTTATCAACAAACAACCCTAACCCACTAACAAAAAACAACCCTAACCCCCTTAGAACAAACAACACTAACCCCCTAACAACAAACAACCCTAACCAAACAACAAACAGCCCTAACCCACTAACAACAAACAACACTAACCCCCTAAGAAGATACTACACTAACCCCGTAACAACAAACAACCCTAAACCCTAAAAACAAACAACCCTAACCCCCTAACAACAAACAACCCTAGCCAAACAACAAACAACCCTAACCGACTAACAAGAAACAACACTAACCCACTAACAAGAAACAACAGTAACACCCTAACAAGAAACAACACTAACCCCCTAACAACAAACAACACTAACACCCTAACAACAACGAACCCTAACCCCCTAAGAACAAACAACACTAAGCACTAAGAACAAACAATACTAACCCCCAACAACGAACAATACCAACCCCTAACAACACAAAACCTAACCCCTTATCAACAAACAACCCTAATCCACTAACAAAAAACAACCCTAACACCCTAACAACAAACAACCCTAAACCCCTAACAAAAAACACTAACCCCCAAACAACAAACAACCCTAACCCCTAAAAACCAAAAACACTAACCCACTAACAACAAACAACTCTAACACCCTAACAACAAACAACCCTAAACCCCTAACATCAAACAACACTAACCCCCTAACAACACAAAACACTAACACCCTAACAACAAACAACACTAACACCCTAACAACAAAAACCACTAAACCCCAACAATAAAAAACCCTAAACCCCTAACAACAAACACTAACCCCCTAACAACAAACAACACTAAACCCCTAACAAGAAACTACCCTAACCCCGTAGCAACAAACAACACTAACCCCTAACAAGAAACTACCCTAACACCCTAACAACAAACAACAATAAAACGCTACCAACAAACAACACTAACACCCTAACAACAAAAACCACTAAACCCCAACAAGAAACAACGTTAAACCCCTAACAACAAACAACACTAACCCCCTAACAACAAACAACCCTAACCCCTAAAAACCAAAAACACTAACCCACTAACAACAAACAACCGTAACCCGCTAACAACAAACAACTCTAACACCCTAACAACAAACAACAATAACCCCTACCAACAAACAACCCTAACCCCTAAAAAACAAAAACACTAACCCACTAACAACAAACAACCCTAACCCGCTAACAACAAACAACCCTAACACCCTAACAACAAACAACACTAACCCCCTAACTACAAACAACAGTAACACCCTAACAACAACCAACCCTAACCCCCTAAGAACAAACAACACTAACCCCCTAAGAACAAACAACACTAACCCCAACAACGAACAATACTAACCCCCTAAAAACAGAAAACCGAACCCCTTATCAACAAACAACCCTAACCCACTAACAAAAAACAACCCTAACCCCCTTAGAACAAACAACACTAACCCTCTAACAACAAACAACCCTAAATCCCTAACATCAAACAACCCTAAAACCCTAACATCAAAGAACACTAACACCCTAACAACAAACAACCCTAACCCCCTAACAACAAACACTAACCCCCAAACAACAAAGAACCCTAACCCCTAAAAACCAAAAACACTAACCCACTAACAAAAAACAAACCTAACCCACTAACAACAAACAACCCTAACACCCTAACAACAAACAACACTAACCCCCTAACAAAAAACAACCGTAAACCCCTAACATCAAACAACACTAACCCCCTAACAACACAAAACACTAACACCCTAACAACAAACAACACTAACACCCTAACAACAAAAACCACTAAACCCCAACAAGAAACAACACCAAATCCCTAACAAGAAACTACCCTAACCCCGTAACAACAAACAACCCTAAACCCCAAACAACAAACAACCCTAACCCCCTAACAACAAACAATCCTAACCCCCGAACAAGCAACAACACTAACCCCCTAACCACAATAAACACTAACACCCTGACAACAAAAACCACTAAACCCCAACAAGAAACAACCCTAAACCCCTAACAACAAACAACACTAACACCCTAACAACAAACAACCCTAAACCCCTAACATCAAAGAACACTAACACCCTAACAACAAACAACCCTATCCCTCTAACTACAAACACTAACCCCCAAACAACAAACAACCCTAACACCTAAAAACCAAAAACACTAACCCACTAACAACAAACGACCCTAACCAAACAACAAAAAACCCTAACCGACTAACAACAAACAACACTAACCCCCTAACAAGAAACAACAGTAACCCCCTTACAAGAAACAACACTAACCCCCTAACAACAAACAATACTAACACCCTAACAACAACCAACGCTAACCCCCTAAGAACAAACAACACTAAACACTAAGAACAAACAATATTAAACCCCAACAACGAACAATACCAACCCCTAACAACACAAAACCTAACCCCTTATCAACAAACAACCCTAACCCACTAACAAAAAACAACCCTAACACCCTAACAACAAACAACCCTAAACCCCTAACAACAAACAACACTAACCCCCAAACAACAAACAACCCTAACCCCTAAAAACCAAAAACACTAACCCACTAACAACAAACAACCCTAACCCCCTAACAACAAACAACCCTAAACCCCAACATCAAACAACACTAACCCCTAACAACACACAACAATAAAACCCTAACAACAAACAACACTAACACCCTAACAACAAAAACCACTAAACCCCAACAAGAAACAACCCTATACCCCTAACAACAAACAACACTAACCCCCTAACAACAAACAACCCTAACCAAACAACAAACAACCCTAACCCACTAACAACAAACAACACTAACCCCCTAAGAAGATACTACACTAACCCCGTAACAACAAACAACCCTAAACCCTAAAAACAAACAACCCTAACCCCCTAACAACAAACAACCCTAGCCAAACAACAAACAACCCTAACCGACTAACAAGAAACAACACTAACCCCCTAACAAGAAACAACAGTAACCCCCTAACAACAAACAACACTAACCCCCTAACAACAAACAACACTAACACCCTAACAACAACCAACCCTAACCCCTAAGAACAAACAACACTAAGCACTAAGAACAAACAATACTAACCCCCAACAACGAACAATACCAACCCCTAACAACACAAAACCTAACCCCTTATCAACAAACAACCCTAACCCACTAACAAAAAACAACCCTAACACCCTAACAACAAACAACCCTAAACCACTAACAACAAACACTAACCCCCAAACAACAAACAACCCTAACCTCTAAAAACCAAAAACACTAACCCACTAACAACAAACAACCCTAACCCCCTAACAACAAACAACCCTAAACCCCTAACATCAAACAACACTAACCCCCTAACAACACAAAACACTAACACCCTAACAACAAACAACACTAACACCCTAACAACAAAAACCACTAAACCCCAACAATAAAAAACCCTAAACCCCTAACAACAAACACTAACCCCCTAACAACAAACAACACTAAACCCCTAACAAGAAACTACCCTAACCCCGTAGCAACAAACAACACTAAACCCTAACAAGAAACTACCCTAACACCCTAACAACAAACAACAATAAAACGCTAACAACAAACAACACTAACACCCTAACAACAAAAACCACTAAACCCCAACAAGAAACAACCTTAAACCCCTAACAACAAACAACACTAACCCCCTAACAACAAACAACCCTAACCCCTAAAAACCAAAAACACTAACCCACTAACAACAAACAACCGTAACCCGCTAACAACAAACAACTCTAACACCCTAACAACAAACAACAATAACCGCTACCAACAAACAACCCTAACCCCTAAAAAACAAAAACACTAACCCACTAACAACAAACAACCCTAACCCGCTAACAACAAACAACCCTAACACCCTAACAACAAACAACACTAACCCCCTAACAACAAACAACAGTAACACCCTAACAACAACCAACCCTAACCCCCTAAGAACAAACAACACTAACCCCCTAAGAACAAACAACACTAACCCCAACAACGAACAATACTAACCCCCTAAAAACACAAAACCGAACCCCTTACCAACAAACAACCCTAACCCACTAACAAAAAACAACCCTAACCCCCTTAGAACAAACAACACTAACCCTCTAACAACAAACAACCCTAAATCCCTAACATCAAACAACCCTAAAACCCTAACATCAAAGAACACTAACACCCTAACAACAAACAACCCTAACCCCCTAACAACAAACACTAACCCCCAAACAACAAACAACCCTAACCCCTAAAAACCAAAAACACTAACGCACTAACAAAAAACAACCCTAACCCACTAACAACAAACAACCCTAACACCCTAACAACAAACAACACTAACCCCCTAACAAAAAACAACCGTAAACCCCTAACATCAAACAACACTAACACCCTAACAACAAACAACACTAACACCCTAACAAGAAAAACAACTAAACCCCAACAAGAAACAACACCAAACCCCTAACAAGAAACTACCCTAACCCGTAACAACAAACAACCCTAACCCCCAAACAACAAACAACCCTAACCCCCTAACAACAAACAATCCTAACCCCCGAACAAGCAACAACACTAACCCCCTAACAACAATAAACACTAACACCCTATCAACAAAAACCACTGAACCCCAACAAGAAACAACCCTAAACCCCTAACAACAAACAACACTAACCCCCTAACAACAAACAACCCTAAACCCCTAACATCAAAGAACACTAACACCCTAACAACAAACAACCCTATCCCTCTAACTACAAACACTAACCCCCAAACAACAACAACCCTAACCCCTAAAAACCAAAAACACTAACCCACTAACAACAAACGACCCTAACCCACTCCCATCAAACAACAGTAACCCCCAACAACACAAAACACTAACACCCTAACAACAAACAACACTAACCCCCTAAGAACAAACAACCCTAACCAAACAACAAACAACCCTAACCCATAAAAACAAACAACCCTAAACCCCTAACAACAAACAACCCTAACCAAACAACAAAAAACCCTAACCGACTAACAACAAACAACACTAACCAACTAACAAGAAACAACAGTAACCCCCTAACAAGAAACAACACTAACCCCCTAACAACAAACAATACTAACACCCTAACAACAACCAACGCTAACCCCCTAAGAACAAACAACACTAAACACTAAGAACAAACAATATTAAACCCCAACAACGAACAATACCAACCCCTAACAACACAAAACCTAACCCCTTATCAACAAACAACCCTAAGCCACTAAAAAAAAACAACCCTAACACCCTAACAACAAACAACCCTAAACCACTAACAACAAACAACACTAACCCCCAAACAACAAACAACCCTAACCCCTAAAAACCAAAAACACTAACCCACTAACAACAAACAACCCTAACCCCCTAACAACAAACAACCCTAAACCCCAACATCAAACAACACTAACCCCTAACAACACACAACAATAAAACCCTAACAACAAACAACACTAACACCCTAACAACAAAAACCACTAAACCCCAACAAGAAACAACCCTATACCCCTAACAACAAACAACACTAACCCCCTAACAACAAACAACCCTAACCAAACAACAAACAACCCTAACCCACTAACAACAAACAACACTAACCCCCTAAGAAGATACTACACTAACCCCGTAACAACAAACAACCCTAAACCCTAAAAACAAACAACCCTAACCCCCTAACAACAAACAACCCTAGCCAAACAACAAACAACCCTAACCGACTAACAAGAAACAACACTAACCCCCTAACAAGAAACAACAGTAACCCCCTAACAAGAAACAACACTAACCCCCTAACAACAAACAACACTAACACCCTAACAACAACCAACCCTAACCCCCTAAGAACAAACAACACTAAGCACTAAGAACAAACAATACTAACCCCCAACAACGAGCAATACCAACCCCTAACAACACAAAACCTAACCCCTTATCAACAAACAACCCTAACCCACTAACAAAAAACAACCCTAACACCCTAACAACAAACACCCTAAACCCCTAACAACAAACACTAACCCCCAAACAACAAACAACCCTAACCCCTAAAAACCAAAAACACTAACCCACTAACAACAAACAACCCTAACCCCCTAACAACAAACAACCCTAAACCCCTAACATCAAACAACACTAACCCCCTAACAACACAAAACACTAACACCCTAACAACAAACAACACTAACACCCTAACAACAAAAACCACTAAACCCCAACCAGAAACAACCCTAAACCCCTAACAACAAACACTAACCCCCTAACAACAAACAACACTAAACCCCTAACAAAAAACTACCCTAACCCCGTAACAACAAACAACACTAACCCCTAACAAGAAACTACCCTAACACCCTAACAACAAACAACAATAAAACCCTAACAACAAACAACACTAAAACCCTAACAACAAAAACCACTAAAACCCAACAAGAAACAACCTTAAACCCCTAACAACAAACAACACTAACCCCCTAACAACAAACAACCCTAACCCCCTAAGAACAAACAACACTAAGCACTAAGAACAAACAATACTAACCCCCAACAACGAACAATACCAACCCCTAACAACACAAAACCTAACCCCTTATCAACAAACAACACTAACCCACTAACAAAAAACAACCATAACCCCCTTAGAACAAACAACACTAACCCTCTAACAACAAACAACCCTAAATCCCTAACATCAAACAACCCTAAAACCCTAACATCAAAGAACACTAACACCCGAACAACAAACAACACTAACAGCCTAACAACAAAAACCACTAAACCCCAACAAGAAACAACCCTAAACCCCTAACAACAAACACTAACCCCCTAACAACAAACAACACTAATCCCGTAACAACAAACAACACTAACCCCCAAACAACAAACAACCCTAACCCCCTAACAACAAACAATCCTAACCCCCGAACAACCAACAACACTAACGCCCTAACCACAATAAACACTAACACCCTAACAACAAAAACCACTAAACCCCAACAAGAAAGAACCCTAAACCCCTAACAACAAAAAACACTAACCCCCTAAGAACAAACAACCCTAACCAAACAACAAACAACCCTAACCCCGAAAAATAAACAACCCTAACCCCCTAACAAGAAACAACCCTAACCAAACAACAAAAAACCCTAACCGACTAACAACAAACAACACTAACCAACTAACAAGAAACAACAGTAACCCCCTAACAAGAAACAACTCCAACCCCCTAACAACAAACAACACTAACACCCTAACAACAAACAACCCTAACCCCCTAAGAACAAACAACACTAAGCACTAAGAACAAACAATACTAAACCCCAACAACGAACAATACCAACCCCTAACAACACAAAACCTAACCCCTTATCAACAAACAGCCGTAACCCACTAACAAAAAAAAACCCTAACACCCTAACAACAAACAACCCTAAACCCCTAACAACAAACAACACTAACCCCCAAACAACAAACAACCCTAACCCCGAAAAACCAAAAACACTAACCCACTAACAACAAACAACCCTAACCCCTAACAACAAGCAACCCTAAACCCCTAACATCAAACAACACTAACCCCCTAACAACAAACAACAATAAAACCCTAAAAACAAACAACACTAACACCCTAAAAACAAAAACCACTAAGCCCCAACAAGAAACAACCCTAAACCCCTAACAACAAACAACACTAACCCCCTAACAACAAACAACCCTAAACAAACAACAAAAAACCCTAACCCCTAAAAACAAACAACCCTAACCCCCTAACAAGAAACAACCCTAACCAAACAACAAACAACCGTAACCGAATAACAACAAACAACACTAACCCCCTAACAAGAAACAACACTAACCCCCTAAAAACAAACAACACTAACCCCCTAACAACAAACAACACTAACACCCTAACAACAACCAACCCTAACCCCCTAAGAACAAAAGACACTAAACGCTTAAGAACAACACTAACCCCCAACAACGAACAATACTAACCACCTAACAACACAAAACCTAACTCCTTATCAACAATCAACACTAACCCACTAACAAAAAACAACCCTAAACCCCTAACATCAAACAACACTAACACCCTAACAACAAACAACCCTAACCCCCTAACAACAAACACTAACCCCCAAACAACAAACAACCCGAACCCCTGAAAACCAAAAACACTAACCCACTAACAACAAACAACCCTGACCCACTAACAACAAACAACCCTAACCCCCAACAACAAACAACCCTAAACCCCTAACATCAAACAACACTAACCCCCTAACAACACAAAACACTAACACCCTAACAACAAACAACACTAACACCCTAACAACAAAAACCACTAAACCCCAACAAGAAACAACCCTAAACCCCTAACAACAAACACTAACCCCCTAACAACAAACAACACTAAACCCCTAACAAGAAACTACCCTAACCCCGTAACAACACACAACACTAACCCGTAACAACAAACAACCCTAACCCCTAAAAAAGAAACAACTCTAACCCCCAAACAACACACAACCCTAACCCCCTAACAACAAACAACACTAACCCCCTAACAACAAACAACCCTAACCCCCTAACAACAAACAAAAGTAACACCCTAACCAGAAACAACCCTAACCCCCGAACAACCAACAACACTAACCCCCTAACCACAATAAACACTAACACCCAAACAAAAAAAACCACTAAACCCCAACAAGAAACAACCCTAATCCCCTAACAACAAACAACACTAACCCCCTAACAACAAACAACCCTAACCAAACAACAAACAACCCTAACCCACTAACAACAAACAACACTAACCCCCTAACAAAAAACTACTCTAACCCCGTAACAAAAAACAACCCTAACCCCTAAAAACAAACAACCCTAACCCCCTAACAACAAACAACCCTAACCAAACAACAAACAACCCTAACCGACTGACAACAAACAACACTAAGCCCCCAAGAAGAAACAACACTAACCCCCTAACAACAAACAACACTAACCCCCTAACAACAAACAACACTAACACCCTAACAACAACCAACCCTAACCCCCTAAGAACAAACAACACTAAACCCCTAAGAACAAACAACACTAACCCCCAACAACGAACAATACTAAACCCTAACAACACAAAACCTAACCCCTTATCAACAAACAACCCTAACCCACTAACAAAAAACAACCCTAACACCCTAACAACAAACAACCCTAAACCCCTAACAACAAACACTAACCCCCAAACAACAAACAACCCTAACCCCTAAAAACCAAAAACACTAACCCACTAACAACAAACAACCCTAAACCCCTAACATCAAACAACACTAACCCCCTAACAACACAAAACACTAACACCCTAACAACAAACAACACTAACACCCTAACAACAAAAACCACTAAACCCCAACAAGAAACAACCCTAAACCCCTAACAACAAACACTAACCCCCTAACAACAAACAACACTAAACCCCTAACAAGAAACTACCCTAACCCCGTAACAACAAACAACACTAACCCCTAACAAGAAACTACCCTAACACCCTAACAACAAACAACAATAAAACCCTAACAACAAACAACACTAACACCCTAACAACAAAAACCACTAAACCCCAACAAGAAACAACCTTAAACCCCTAACAACAAACAACACTAACCCCCTAACAACAAACAACCCTAACCCCTAAAAACCAAAAACACTAACCCACTAACAACAAACAACACTAACCCGCTAACAACAAACAACTCTAACACCCTAACAACAAACAACACTAACCCCCTACCAAGAAACAACCCTAACCCCTAAAAAACAAAAACACTAACCCACTAACAACAAACAACCCTAACCCGCTAACAACAAACAACCCTAACACCCTAACAACAAACAACACTAACCCCCTAACAACAAACAACAGTAACACCCTAACGACAACCAACCCTAACCCCCTAAGAACAAACAACACTAACCCCCTAAGAACAAACAACACTAACCCCAACAACGAACAATACTAACCCCCTAAAAACACAAAACCGAACCCCTTATCAACAAAAAACCCTAACCCACTAACAAAAAACAACCCTAACCCCCTTAGAACAAACAACACTAACCCTCTAACAACAAACAACCCTAAATCCCTAACATCAAACAACCCTAAAACCCTAACATCAAAGAACACTAACACCCTAACAACAAACAACCCTAACCCCCTAACAACAAACACTAACCCCCAAACAACAAAGAACCCTAACCCCTAAAAACCAAAAACACTAACCCACTAACAAAAAACAACCCTAACCCACTAACAACAAACAACCCTAACACCCTAACAACAAACAACACTAACCCCCTAACAAAAAACAACCGTAAACCCCTAACATCAAACAACACTAACCCCCTAACAACACAAAACACTAACACCCTAACAACAAACAACACTAACAACAAAAACCACTAAACCCCAACGAGAAACAACCCTAAACCCCTAACAACAAACACTAACCCCCTAACAACAAACAACACTAAACCCCTAACAACAAACAACACTAATCCCGTAACAACAAACAACCCTAACCCCCAAACAACAAACAACCCTAACCCCCTAACAACAAACAATCCTAACCCCCGAACAACCAACAACACTAACGCCCTAACCACAATAAACACTAACACCCTAACAACTAAAACCACTAAACCCCAACAAGAAAGAACCCTAAACCCCTAACAACAAAAAACTCTAACCCCCTAAGAACAAACAACCCTAACCAAACAACAAACAACCCTAACCCATAAAAACAAACAACCCTAAACCCCTAACAACAAAGAACCCTAACCAAACAACAAAAAACCCTAACCGACTAACAACAAACAACACTAACCCCCTAACAAGAAACAACAGTAACCCCCTATCAAGAAACAACACTAACCCCCCAACAACAAACAATACTAACACCCTAACAACAACCAACGCTAACCCCCTAAGAACAAACAACACTAAACACTAAGAACAAACAATATTAAACCCCAACAACGAACAATACCAACCCCTAACAACACAAAACCTAACCCCTTATCAACAAACAACCCTAACCCACTAAAAAAAAACAACCCTAACACCCTAACAACAAACAACCCTAAACCCCTAACAACAAACAACACTAACCCCCAAACAACAAACAACCCTAACACCTAAAAACCAAAAACACTAACCCACTAACAACAAACAACCCTAACCCCCTAACAACAAACAACCCTAAACCCCAACATCAAACAACACTAACCCCTAACAACACACAACAATAAAACCCTAACAACAAACAACACTAACACCCTAACAACAAAAACCACTAAACCCCAACAAGAAACAACCCTATACCCCTAACAACAAACAACACTAACCCCCTAACAACAAACAACCCTAACCAAACAACAAACAACCCTAACCCACTAACAACAAACAACACTAACCCCCTAAGAAGATACTACACTAACCCCGTAACAACAAAAAACCCTAAACCCTAAAAACAAACAACCCTAACCCCCTAACAACAAACAACCCTAGCCAAACAACAAACAACCCTAACCGACTAACAAGAAACAACACTAACCCCCTAACAAGAAACAACAGTAACCCCCTAACAAGAAACAACACTAACCCCCTAACAACAAACAACACTAACACCCTAACAACAACCAACCCTAACCCCCTAAGAAAAAACAACACTAAGCACTAAGAACAAACAATACTAACCCCCAACAACGAACAATACCAACCCCTAACAACACAAAACCTAACCCCTTATCAACAAACAACCCTAACCCACTAACAAAAAACAACCCTAACACCCTAACAACAAACAACCCTAAACCCCTAACAACAAACACTAACCCCCAAACAACAAACAACCCTAACCCCTAAAAACCAAAAACACTAACCCACTAACAACAAACAACCCTAAACCCCTAACAACAAACAACCCTAAACCCCTAACATCAAACAACACTAACCCCCTAACAACACAAAACACTAACACCCTAACAACAAACAACACTAACACCCTAACAACAAAAACCACTAAACCCCAACAATAAAAAACCCTAAACCCCTAACAACAAACACTAACCCCCTAACAACAAACAACACTAAACCCCTAACAAGAAACTACCCTAACCCCGTAGCAACAAACAACACTAACCCCTAACAAGAAACTACCCTAACACCCTAACAAGAAACAACAATAAAACGCTAACAACAAACAACACTAACACCCTAACAACAAAAACCACTAAACCCCAACAAGAAACAACCTTAAACCCCTAACAACAAACAACACTAACCCCCTAACAACAAACAACCCTAACCCCTAAAAACCAAAAACACTAACCCACTAACAACAAACAACCGTAACCCGCTAACAACAAAGAACTCTAACACCCTAACAACAAACAACAATAACCCCTACCAACAAACAACCCTAACCCCTAAAAAACAAAAACACTAAGCCACTAACAACAAACAACCCTAACCCGCTAACAACAAACAACCCTAACACCCTAACAACAAACAACACTAACCCCCAAACAACAAACAACCCTAACCCCTAAAAACCAAAAACACTAACCCACTAACAACAAACAACCCTAACCCGCTAACAACAAACAACTCTAACACCCTAACAACAAACAACACTAACCCCCTAACTACAAACAACAGTAACACCCTAACAACAACCAACCCTAACCCCCTAAGAACAAACAACACTAACCCCCTAAGAACAAACAACACTAACCCCAACAACGAACAATACTAACCCCCTAAAAACACAAAACCGAACCCCTTATCAACAAACAACCCTAACCCACTAACAAAAAACAACCCTAACCCCCTTAGAACAAACAACACTAACCCTCTAACAACAAACAACCCTAAATCCCTAACATCAAACAACCCTAAAACCCTAACATCAAAGAACACTAACACCCTAACAACAAACAACCCTAACCCCCTAACAACAAACACTAACCCCCAAACAACAAAGAACCCTAACCCCTAAAAACCAAAAACACTAACCCACTAACAAAAAACAACCCTAACCCACTAACAACAAACAACCCTAACACCCTAACAACAAACAACACTAACCCCCTAACAAAAAACAACCGTAAACCCCTAACATCAAACAACACTAACCCCCTAACAACACAAAACACTAACACCCTAACAACAAACAACACTAACAACAAAAACCACTAAACCCCAACGAGAAACAACCCTAAACCCCTAACAACAAACACTAACCCCCTAACAACAAACAACACTAAACCCCTAACAACAAACAACACTAATCCCGTAACAACAAACAACCCTAACCCCCAAACAACAAACAACCCTAACCCCCTAACAACAAACAATCCTAACCCCCGAACAACCAACAACACTAACGCCCTAACCACAATAAACACTAACACCCTAACAACTAAAACCACTAAACCCCAACAAGAAAGAACCCTAAACCCCTAACAACAAAAAACTCTAACCCCCTAAGAACAAACAACCCTAACCAAACAACAAACAACCCTAACCCATAAAAACAAACAACCCTAAACCCCTAACAACAAAGAACCCTAACCAAACAACAAAAAACCCTAACCGACTAACAACAAACAACACTAACCCCCTAACAAGAAACAACAGTAACCCCCTAACAAGAAACAACACTAACCCCCCAACAACAAACAATACTAACACCCTAACAACAACCAACGCTAACCCCCTAAGAACAAACAACACTAAACACTAAGAACAAACAATATTAAACCCCAACAACGAACAATACCAACCCCTAACAACACAAAACCTAACCCCTTATCAACAAACAACCCTAACCCACTAAAAAAAAACAACCCTAACACCCTAACAACAAACAACCCTAAACCCCTAATAACAAACAACACTAACCCCCAAACAACAAACAACCCTAACACCTAAAAACCAAAAACACTAACCCACTAACAACAAACAACCCTAACCCCCTAACAACAAACAACCCTAAACCCCAACATCAAACAACACTAACCCCTAACAACACACAACAATAAAACCCTAACAACAAACAACACTAACACCCTAACAACAAAAACCACTAAACCCCAACAAGAAACAACCCTATACCCCTAACAACAAACAACACTAACCCCCTAACAACAAACAACCCTAACCAAACAACAAACAACCCTAACCCACTAACAACAAACAACACTAACCCCCTAAGAAGATACTACACTAACCCCGTAACAACAAAAAACCCTAAACCCTAAAAACAAACAACCCTAACCCCCTAACAACAAACAACCCTAGCCAAACAACAAACAACCCTAACCGACTAACAAGAAACAACACTAACCCCCTAACAAGAAACAACAGTAACCCCCTAACAAGAAACAACACTAACCCCCTAACAACAAACAACACTAACACCCTAACAACAACCAACCCTAACCCCCTAAGAAAAAACAACACTAAGCACTAAGAACAAACAATACTAACCCCCAACAACGAACAATACCAACCCCTAACAACACAAAACCTAACCCCTTATCAACAAACAACCCTAACCCACTAACAAAAAACAACCCTAACACCCTAACAACAAACAACCCTAAACCCCTAACAACAAACACTAACCCCCAAACAACAAACAACCCTAACCCCTAAAAACCAAAAACACTAACCCACTAACAACAAACAACCCTAAACCCCTAACAACAAACAACCCTAAACCCCTAACATCAAACAACACTAACCCCCTAACAACACAAAACACTAACACCCTAACAACAAACAACACTAACACCCTAACAACAAAAACCACTAAACCCCAACAATAAAAAACCCTAAACCCCTAACAACAAACACTAACCCCCTAACAACAAACAACACTAAACCCCTAACAAGAAACTACCCTAACCCCGTAGCAACAAACAACACTAACCCCTAACAAGAAACTACCCTAACACCCTAACAAGAAACAACAATAAAACGCTAACAACAAACAACACTAACACCCTAACAACAAAAACCACTAAACCCCAACAAGAAACAACCTTAAACCCCTAACAACAAACAACACTAACCCCCTAACAACAAACAACCCTAACCCCTAAAAACCAAAAACACTAACCCACTAACAACAAACAACCGTAACCCGCTAACAACAAAGAACTCTAACACCCTAACAACAAACAACAATAACCCCTACCAACAAACAACCCTAACCCCTAAAAAACAAAAACACTAAGCCACTAACAACAAACAACCCTAACCCGCTAACAACAAACAACCCTAACACCCTAACAACAAACAACACTAACCCCCAAACAACAAACAACCCTAACCCCTAAAAACCAAAAACACTAACCCACTAACAACAAACAACCCTAACCCGCTAACAACAAACAACTCTAACACCCTAACAACAAACAACACTAACCCCCTAACTACAAACAACAGTAACACCCTAACAACAACCAACCCTAACCCCCTAAGAACAAACAACACTAACCCCCTAAGAACAAACAACACTAACCCCAACAACGAACAATACTAACCCCCTAAAAACACAAAACCGAACCCCTTATCAACAAACAACCCTAACCCACTAACAAAAAACAACCCTAACCCCCTTAGAACAAACAACACTAACCCTCTAACAACAAACAACCCTAAATCCCTAACATCAAACAACCCTAAACCCCTAACATCAAAGAACACTAACACCCTAACAACAAACAACCCTAACCCCCTAACAACAAACACTAACCCCCAAACAACAAAGAACCCTAACCCCTAAAAACCAAAAACACTAACCCACTAACAAAAAACAACCCTAACCCACTAACAACAAACAACCCTAACACCCTAAAAACAAACAACACTAACCCCCTAACAAAAAACAACCGTAAACCCCTAACATCAAACAACACTAACCCCCTAACAACACAAAACACTAACACCCTAACAACAAACAACACTAACACCCTAACAACAAAAACCACTAAACCCCAACAAGAAACAACACCAAACCCCTAACAAGAAACTACCCTAACCCCGTAACAACAAACGACCCTAACCCCCAAACAACAAACAACCCTAACCCCCTAACAACAAACAATCCTAACCCCCGAACAAGCAAAAACACTAACCCCCTAACCACAATAAACACTAACACCCTAACAACAAAAACCTCTAAACCCCAACAAGAAACAACCCTAAACACCTAACAACAATCAACACTAACCCCCTAACAACAAACAACCCTAAACCCCTAACATCAAAGAACACTAACACCCTAACAACAAACAACCCTATCCCTCTAACTACAAACACTAACCCCCAAACAACAAACAACCCTAACCCCTAAAAACCAAAAACACTAACCCACTAACAACAAACGACCCTAACCCACTCCCATCAAACAACACTAACCCCCAACAACACAAAACACTAACACCCTAACAACAAACAACACTAACCCCCTAAGAACAAACAACCCTAACCAAACAACAAACAACCCTAACCCATAAAAACAAACAACCCTAAACCCCTAACAACAAACAACCCTAACCAAACAACAAAAAACCCTAACCGACTAACAACAAACAACACTAACCCCCTAACAAGAAACAACAGTAACCCCCTAACAAGAAACAACACTAACCCCCTAACAACAAACAATACTAACACCCTAACAACAACCAACGCTAACCCCCTAAGAACAAACAACACTAAACACTAAGAACAAACAATATTAAACCCCAACAACGAACAATACCAACCCCTAACAACACAAAACCTAACCCCTTATCAACAAACAACCCTAACCCACTAACAAAAAACAACCCTAACACCCTAACAACAAACAACCCTAAACCCCTAACAACAAACAACACTAACCCCCAAACAACAAACAACCCTAACCCCTAAAAACCAAAAACACTAACCCACTAACAACAAACAACCCTAACCCCCTAACAACAAACAACCCTAAACCCCAACATCAAACAACACTAACCCCTAACAACACACAACAATAAAACCCTAACAACAAACAACACTAACACCCTAACAACAAAAACCACTAAACCCCAACAAGAAACAACCCTATACCCCTAACAACAAACAACACTAACCCCCTAACAACAAACAACCCTAACCAAACAACAAACAGCCCTAACCCACTAACAACAAACAACACTAACCCCCTAAGAAGGTACTACACTAACCCCGTAACAACAAACAACCCTAAACCCTAAAAACAAACAACCCTAACCCCCTAACAGCAAACAACCCTAGCCAAACAACAAACAACCCTAACCGACTAACAAGAAACAACACTAACCCACTAACAAGAAACAACAGTAACACCCTAACAAGAAACAACACTAACCCCCTAACAACAAAAAACACTAACACCCTAACAACAACCAACCCTAACCCCCTAAGAACAAACAACACTAAGCACTAAGAACAAACAATACTAACCCCCAACAACGAACAATACCAACCCCTAACAACACAAAACCTAACCCCTTATCAACAAACAACCCTAACCCACTAACAAAAAACAACCCTAACACCCTAACAACAAACAACCCTAAACCCCTAACAACAAACACTAACCCCCAAACAACAAACAACCCTAACCCCTAAAAACCAAAAACACTAACCCACTAACAACAAACAACCCTAACACCCTAACAACAAACAACCCTAAATCCCTAACATCAAACAACACTAACCCCCTAACAACACAAAACACTAACACCCTAACAACAAACAACACTAACACCCTAACAACAAAAACCACTAAACCCCAACAATAAAAAACCCTAAACCCCTAACAACAAACACTAACCCCCTAACAACAAACAACACTAAACCCCTAACAAGAAACTACCCTAACCCCGTAGCAACAAACAACACTAACCCCTAACAAGAAACTACCCTAACACCCTAACAACAAACAACAATAAAACGCTAACAACAAACAACACTAACACCCTAACAACAAAAACCACTAAACCCCAACAAGAAACAACGTTAAACCCCTAACAACAAACAACACTAACCCCCTAACAACAAACAACCCTAACCCCTAAAAACCAAAAACACTAACCCACTAACAACAAACAACCGTAACCCGCTAACAACAAACAACTCTAACACCCTAACAACAAACAACAATAACCCCTACCAACAAACAACCCTAACCCCTAAAAAACAAAAACACTAACCCACTAACAACAAACAACCCTAACCCGCTAACAACAAACAACCCTAACACCCTAACAACAAACAACACTAACCCCCTAACAACAAACAACAGTAACACCCTAACAACAACCAACCCTAACCCCCTAAGAACAAACAACACTAACCCCCTAAGAACAAACAACACTAACCCCAACAACGAACAATACTAACCCCCTAAAAACACAAAACCGAACCCCTTATCAACAAACAACCCTAACCCACTAACAAAAAACAACCCTAACCCCCTTAGAACAAACAACACTAACCCCCTAACAACAAACAACCCTAACCAAACAACAAACAGCCCTAACCCACTAACAACAAACAACACTAACCCCCTAAGAAGATACTACACTAACCCCGTAACAACAAACAACCCTAAACCCTAAAAACAAACAACCCTAACCCCCTAACAACAAACAACCCTAGCCAAACAACAAACAACCCTAACCGACTAACAAGAAACAACACTAACCCACTAACAAGAAACAACAGTAACACCCTAACAAGAAACAACACTAACCCCCTAACAACAAACAACACTAACACCCTAACAACAACGAACCCTAACCCCCTAAGAACAAACAACACTAAGCACTAAGAACAAACAATACTAACCCCCAACAACGAACAATACCAACCCCTAACAACACAAAACCTAACCCCTTATCAACAAACAACCCTAATCCACTAACAAAAAACAACCCTAACACCCTAACAACAAACAACCCTAAACCCCTAACAACAAACACTAACCCCCAAACAACAAACAACCCTAACCCCTAAAAACCAAAAACACTAACCCACTAACAACAAACAACTCTAACACCCTAACAACAAACAACCCTAAACCCCTAACATCAAACAACACTAACCCCCTAACAACACAAAACACTAACACCCTAACAACAAACAACACTAACACCCTAACAACAAAAACCACTAAACCCCAACAATAAAAAACCCTAAACCCCTAACAACAAACACTAACCCCCTAACAACAAACAACACTAAACCCCTAACAAGAAACTACCCTAACCCCGTAGCAACAAACAACACTAACCCCTAACAAGAAACTACCCTAACACCCTAACAACAAACAACAATAAAACGCTACCAACAAACAACACTAACACCCTAACAACAAAAACCACTAAACCCCAACAAGAAACAACGTTAAACCCCTAACAACAAACAACACTAACCCCCTAACAACAAACAACCCTAACCCCTAAAAACCAAAAACACTAACCCACTAACAACAAACAACCGTAACCCGCTAACAACAAACAACTCTAACACCCTAACAACAAACAACAATAACCCCTACCAACAAACAACCCTAACCCCTAAAAAACAAAAACACTAACCCACTAACAACAAACAACCCTAACCCGCTAACAACAAACAACCCTAACACCCTAACAACAAACAACACTAACCCCCTAACTACAAACAACAGTAACACCCTAACAACAACCAACCCTAACCCCCTAAGAACAAACAACACTAACCCCCTAAGAACAAACAACACTAACCCCAACAACGAACAATACTAACCCCCTAAAAACAGAAAACCGAACCCCTTATCAACAAACAACCCTAACCCACTAACAAAAAACAACCCTAACCCCCTTAGAACAAACAACACTAACCCTCTAACAACAAACAACCCTAAATCCCTAACATCAAACAACCCTAAAACCCTAACATCAAAGAACACTAACACCCTAACAACAAACAACCCTAACCCCCTAACAACAAACACTAACCCCCAAACAACAAAGAACCCTAACCCCTAAAAACCAAAAACACTAACCCACTAACAAAAAACAAACCTAACCCACTAACAACAAACAACCCTAACACCCTAACAACAAACAACACTAACCCCCTAACAAAAAACAACCGTAAACCCCTAACATCAAACAACACTAACCCCCTAACAACACAAAACACTAACACCCTAACAACAAACAACACTAACACCCTAACAACCAAAACCACTAAACCCCAACAAGAAACAACACCAAATCCCTAACAAGAAACTACCCTAACCCCGTAACAACAAACAACCCTAAACCCCAAACAACAAACAACCCTAACCCCCTAACAACAAACAATCCTAACCCCCGAACAAGCAACAACACTAACCCCCTAACCACAATAAACACTAACACCCTGACAACAAAAACCACTAAACCCCAACAAGAAACAACCCTAAACCCCTAACAACAAACAACACTAACCCCCTAACAACAAACAACCCTAAACCCCTAACATCAAAGAACACTAACACCCTAACAACAAACAACCCTATCCCTCTAACTACAAACACTAACCCCCAAACAACAAACAACCCTAACACCTAAAAACCAAAAACACTAACCCACTAACAACAAACGACCCTAACCAAACAACAAAAAACCCTAACCGACTAACAACAAACAACACTAACCCCCTAACAAGAAACAACAGTAACCCCCTTACAAGAAACAACACTAACCCCCTAACAACAAACAATACTAACACCCTAACAACAACCAACGCTAACCCCCTAAGAACAAACAACACTAAACACTAAGAACAAACAATATTAAACCCCAACAACGAACAATACCAACCCCTAACAACACAAAACCTAACCCCTTATCAACAAACAACCCTAACCCACTAACAAAAAACAACCCTAACACCCTAACAACAAACAACCCTAAACCCCTAACAACAAACAACACTAACCCCCAAACAACAAACAACCCTAACCCCTAAAAACCAAAAACACTAACCCACTAACAACAAACAACCCTAACCCCCTAACAACAAACAACCCTAAACCCCAACATCAAACAACACTAACCCCTAACAACACACAACAATAAAACCCTAACAACAAACAACACTAACACCCTAACAACAAAAACCACTAAACCCCAACAAGAAACAACCCTATACCCCTAACAACAAACAACACTAACCCCCTAACAACAAACAACCCTAACCAAACAACAAACAACCCTAACCCACTAACAACAAACAACACTAACCCCCTAAGAAGATACTACACTAACCCCGTAACAACAAACAACCCTAAACCCTAAAAACAAACAACCCTAACACCCTAACAACAAACAACCCTAGCCAAACAACAAACAACCCTAACCGACTAACAAGAAACAACACTAACCCCCTAACAAGAAACAACAGTAACCCCCTAACAACAAACAACACTAACCCCCTAACAACAAACAACACTAACACCCTAACAACAACCAACCCTAACCCCTAAGAACAAACAACACTAAGCACTAAGAACAAACAATACTAACCCCCAACAACGAACAATACCAACCCCTAACAACACAAAACCTAACCCCTTATCAACAAACAACCCTAACCCACTAACAAAAAACAACCCTAACACCCTAACAACAAACAACCCTAAACCACTAACAACAAACACTAACCCCCAAACAACAAACAACCCTAACCTCTAAAAACCAAAAACACTAACCCACTAACAACAAACAACCCTAACCCCCTAACAACAAACAACCCTAAACCCCTAACATCAAACAACACTAACCCCCTAACAACACAAAACACTAACACCCTAACAACAAACAACACTAACACCCTAACAACAAAAACCACTAAACCCCAACAATAAAAAACCCTAAACCCCTAACAACAAACACTAACCCCCTAACAACAAACAACACTAAACCCCTAACAAGAAACTACCCTAACCCCGTAGCAACAAACAACACTAAACCCTAACAAGAAACTACCCTAACACCCTAACAACAAACAACAATAAAACGCTAACAACAAACAACACTAACACCCTAACAACAAAAACCACTAAACCCCAACAAGAAACAACCTTAAACCCCTAACAACAAACAACACTAACCCCCTAACAACAAACAACCCTAACCCCTAAAAACCAAAAACACTAACCCACTAACAACAAACAACCGTAACCCGCTAACAACAAACAACTCTAACACCCTAACAACAAACAACAATAACCGCTACCAACAAACAACCCTAACCCCTAAAAAACAAAAACACTAACCCACTAACAACAAACAACCCTAACCCGCTAACAACAAACAACCCTAACACCCTAACAACAAACAACACTAACCCCCTAACAACAAACAACAGTAACACCCTAACAACAACCAACCCTAACCCCCTAAGAACAAACAACACTAACCCCCTAAGAACAAACAACACTAACCCCAACAACGAACAATACTAACCCCCTAAAAACACAAAACCGAACCCCTTACCAACAAACAACCCTAACCCACTAACAAAAAACAACCCTAACCCCCTTAGAACAAACAACACTAACCCTCTAACAACAAACAACCCTAAATCCCTAACATCAAACAACCCTAAAACCCTAACATCAAAGAACACTAACACCCTAACAACAAACAACCCTAACCCCCTAACAACAAACACTAACCCCCAAACAACAAACAACCCTAACCCCTAAAAACCAAAAACACTAACGCACTAACAAAAAACAACCCTAACCCACTAACAACAAACAACCCTAACACCCTAACAACAAACAACACTAACCCCCTAACAAAAAACAACCGTAAACCCCTAACATCAAACAACACTAACACCCTAACAACAAACAACACTAACACCCTAACAAGAAAAACAACTAAACCCCAACAAGAAACAACACCAAACCCCTAACAAGAAACTACCCTAACCCGTAACAACAAACAACCCTAACCCCCAAACAACAAACAACCCTAACCCCCTAACAACAAACAATCCTAACCCCCGAACAAGCAACAACACTAACCCCCTAACAACAATAAACACTAACACCCTATCAACAAAAACCACTGAACCCCAACAAGAAACAACCCTAAACCCCTAACAACAAACAACACTAACCCCCTAACAACAAACAACCCTAAACCCCTAACATCAAAGAACACTAACACCCTAACAACAAACAACCCTATCCCTCTAACTACAAACACTAACCCCCAAACAACAACAACCCTAACCCCTAAAAACCAAAAACACTAACCCACTAACAACAAACGACCCTAACCCACTCCCATCAAACAACAGTAACCCCCAACAACACAAAACACTAACACCCTAACAACAAACAACACTAACCCCCTAAGAACAAACAACCCTAACCAAACAACAAACAACCCTAACCCATAAAAACAAACAACCCTAAACCCCTAACAACAAACAACCCTAACCAAACAACAAAAAACCCTAACCGACTAACAACAAACAACACTAACCAACTAACAAGAAACAACAGTAACCCCCTAACAAGAAACAACACTAACCCCCTAACAACAAACAATACTAACACCCTAACAACAACCAACGCTAACCCCCTAAGAACAAACAACACTAAACACTAAGAACAAACAATATTAAACCCCAACAACGAACAATACCAACCCCTAACAACACAAAACCTAACCCCTTATCAACAAACAACCCTAAGCCACTAAAAAAAAACAACCCTAACACCCTAACAACAAACAACCCTAAACCACTAACAACAAACAACACTAACCCCCAAACAACAAACAACCCTAACCCCTAAAAACCAAAAACACTAACCCACTAACAACAAACAACCCTAACCCCCTAACAACAAACAACCCTAAACCCCAACATCAAACAACACTAACCCCTAACAACACACAACAATAAAACCCTAACAACAAACAACACTAACACCCTAACAACAAAAACCACTAAACCCCAACAAGAAACAACCCTATACCCCTAACAACAAACAACACTAACCCCCTAACAACAAACAACCCTAACCAAACAACAAACAACCCTAACCCACTAACAACAAACAACACTAACCCCCTAAGAAGATACTACACTAACCCCGTAACAACAAACAACCCTAAACCCTAAAAACAAACAACCCTAACCCCCTAACAACAAACAACCCTAGCCAAACAACAAACAACCCTAACCGACTAACAAGAAACAACACTAACCCCCTAACAAGAAACAACAGTAACCCCCTAACAAGAAACAACACTAACCCCCTAACAACAAACAACACTAACACCCTAACAACAACCAACCCTAACCCCCTAAGAACAAACAACACTAAGCACTAAGAACAAACAATACTAACCCCCAACAACGAGCAATACCAACCCCTAACAACACAAAACCTAACCCCTTATCAACAAACAACCCTAACCCACTAACAAAAAACAACCCTAACACCCTAACAACAAACACCCTAAACCCCTAACAACAAACACTAACCCCCAAACAACAAACAACCCTAACCCCTAAAAACCAAAAACACTAACCCACTAACAACAAACAACCCTAACCCCCTAACAACAAACAACCCTAAACCCCTAACATCAAACAACACTAACCCCCTAACAACACAAAACACTAACACCCTAACAACAAACAACACTAACACCCTAACAACAAAAACCACTAAACCCCAACCAGAAACAACCCTAAACCCCTAACAACAAACACTAACCCCCTAACAACAAACAACACTAAACCCCTAACAAAAAACTACCCTAACCCCGTAACAACAAACAACACTAACCCCTAACAAGAAACTACCCTAACACCCTAACAACAAACAACAATAAAACCCTAACAACAAACAACACTAAAACCCTAACAACAAAAACCACTAAAACCCAACAAGAAACAACCTTAAACCCCTAACAACAAACAACACTAACCCCCTAACAACAAACAACCCTAACCCCCTAAGAACAAACAACACTAAGCACTAAGAACAAACAATACTAACCCCCAACAACGAACAATACCAACCCCTAACAACACAAAACCTAACCCCTTATCAACAAACAACACTAACCCACTAACAAAAAACAACCATAACCCCCTTAGAACAAACAACACTAACCCTCTAACAACAAACAACCCTAAATCCCTAACATCAAACAACCCTAAAACCCTAACATCAAAGAACACTAACACCCGAACAACAAACAACACTAACAGCCTAACAACAAAAACCACTAAACCCCAACAAGAAACAACCCTAAACCCCTAACAACAAACACTAACCCCCTAACAACAAACAACACTAATCCCGTAACAACAAACAACACTAACCCCCAAACAACAAACAACCCTAACCCCCTAACAACAAACAATCCTAACCCCCGAACAACCAACAACACTAACGCCCTAACCACAATAAACACTAACACCCTAACAACAAAAACCACTAAACCCCAACAAGAAAGAACCCTAAACCCCTAACAACAAAAAACACTAACCCCCTAAGAACAAACAACCCTAACCAAACAACAAACAACCCTAACCCCGAAAAATAAACAACCCTAACCCCCTAACAAGAAACAACCCTAACCAAACAACAAAAAACCCTAACCGACTAACAACAAACAACACTAACCAACTAACAAGAAACAACAGTAACCCCCTAACAAGAAACAACTCCAACCCCCTAACAACAAACAACACTAACACCCTAACAACAAACAACCCTAACCCCCTAAGAACAAACAACACTAAGCACTAAGAACAAACAATACTAAACCCCAACAACGAACAATACCAACCCCTAACAACACAAAACCTAACCCCTTATCAACAAACAGCCGTAACCCACTAACAAAAAAAAACCCTAACACCCTAACAACAAACAACCCTAAACCCCTAACAACAAACAACACTAACCCCCAAACAACAAACAACCCTAACCCCGAAAAACCAAAAACACTAACCCACTAACAACAAACAACCCTAACCCCTAACAACAAGCAACCCTAAACCCCTAACATCAAACAACACTAACCCCCTAACAACAAACAACAATAAAACCCTAAAAACAAACAACACTAACACCCTAAAAACAAAAACCACTAAGCCCCAACAAGAAACAACCCTAAACCCCTAACAACAAACAACACTAACCCCCTAACAACAAACAACCCTAAACAAACAACAAAAAACCCTAACCCCTAAAAACAAACAACCCTAACCCCCTAACAAGAAACAACCCTAACCAAACAACAAACAACCGTAACCGAATAACAACAAACAACACTAACCCCCTAACAAGAAACAACACTAACCCCCTAAAAACAAACAACACTAACCCCCTAACAACAAACAACACTAACACCCTAACAACAACCAACCCTAACCCCCTAAGAACAAAAGACACTAAACGCTTAAGAACAACACTAACCCCCAACAACGAACAATACTAACCACCTAACAACACAAAACCTAACTCCTTATCAACAATCAACACTAACCCACTAACAAAAAACAACCCTAAACCCCTAACATCAAACAACACTAACACCCTAACAACAAACAACCCTAACCCCCTAACAACAAACACTAACCCCCAAACAACAAACAACCCGAACCCCTGAAAACCAAAAACACTAACCCACTAACAACAAACAACCCTGACCCACTAACAACAAACAACCCTAACCCCCAACAACAAACAACCCTAAACCCCTAACATCAAACAACACTAACCCCCTAACAACACAAAACACTAACACCCTAACAACAAACAACACTAACACCCTAACAACAAAAACCACTAAACCCCAACAAGAAACAACCCTAAACCCCTAACAACAAACACTAACCCCCTAACAACAAACAACACTAAACCCCTAACAAGAAACTACCCTAACCCCGTAACAACACACAACACTAACCCGTAACAACAAACAACCCTAACCCCTAAAAAAGAAACAACTCTAACCCCCAAACAACACACAACCCTAACCCCCTAACAACAAACAACACTAACCCCCTAACAACAAACAACCCTAACCCCCTAACAACAAACAAAAGTAACACCCTAACCAGAAACAACCCTAACCCCCGAACAACCAACAACACTAACCCCCTAACCACAATAAACACTAACACCCAAACAAAAAAAACCACTAAACCCCAACAAGAAACAACCCTAATCCCCTAACAACAAACAACACTAACCCCCTAACAACAAACAACCCTAACCAAACAACAAACAACCCTAACCCACTAACAACAAACAACACTAACCCCCTAACAAAAAACTACTCTAACCCCGTAACAAAAAACAACCCTAACCCCTAAAAACAAACAACCCTAACCCCCTAACAACAAACAACCCTAACCAAACAACAAACAACCCTAACCGACTGACAACAAACAACACTAAGCCCCCAAGAAGAAACAACACTAACCCCCTAACAACAAACAACACTAACCCCCTAACAACAAACAACACTAACACCCTAACAACAACCAACCCTAACCCCCTAAGAACAAACAACACTAAACCCCTAAGAACAAACAACACTAACCCCCAACAACGAACAATACTAAACCCTAACAACACAAAACCTAACCCCTTATCAACAAACAACCCTAACCCACTAACAAAAAACAACCCTAACACCCTAACAACAAACAACCCTAAACCCCTAACAACAAACACTAACCCCCAAACAACAAACAACCCTAACCCCTAAAAACCAAAAACACTAACCCACTAACAACAAACAACCCTAAACCCCTAACATCAAACAACACTAACCCCCTAACAACACAAAACACTAACACCCTAACAACAAACAACACTAACACCCTAACAACAAAAACCACTAAACCCCAACAAGAAACAACCCTAAACCCCTAACAACAAACACTAACCCCCTAACAACAAACAACACTAAACCCCTAACAAGAAACTACCCTAACCCCGTAACAACAAACAACACTAACCCCTAACAAGAAACTACCCTAACACCCTAACAACAAACAACAATAAAACCCTAACAACAAACAACACTAACACCCTAACAACAAAAACCACTAAACCCCAACAAGAAACAACCTTAAACCCCTAACAACAAACAACACTAACCCCCTAACAACAAACAACCCTAACCCCTAAAAACCAAAAACACTAACCCACTAACAACAAACAACACTAACCCGCTAACAACAAACAACTCTAACACCCTAACAACAAACAACACTAACCCCCTACCAAGAAACAACCCTAACCCCTAAAAAACAAAAACACTAACCCACTAACAACAAACAACCCTAACCCGCTAACAACAAACAACCCTAACACCCTAACAACAAACAACACTAACCCCCTAACAACAAACAACAGTAACACCCTAACGACAACCAACCCTAACCCCCTAAGAACAAACAACACTAACCCCCTAAGAACAAACAACACTAACCCCAACAACGAACAATACTAACCCCCTAAAAACACAAAACCGAACCCCTTATCAACAAAAAACCCTAACCCACTAACAAAAAACAACCCTAACCCCCTTAGAACAAACAACACTAACCCTCTAACAACAAACAACCCTAAATCCCTAACATCAAACAACCCTAAAACCCTAACATCAAAGAACACTAACACCCTAACAACAAACAACCCTAACCCCCTAACAACAAACACTAACCCCCAAACAACAAAGAACCCTAACCCCTAAAAACCAAAAACACTAACCCACTAACAAAAAACAACCCTAACCCACTAACAACAAACAACCCTAACACCCTAACAACAAACAACACTAACCCCCTAACAAAAAACAACCGTAAACCCCTAACATCAAACAACACTAACCCCCTAACAACACAAAACACTAACACCCTAACAACAAACAACACTAACAACAAAAACCACTAAACCCCAACGAGAAACAACCCTAAACCCCTAACAACAAACACTAACCCCCTAACAACAAACAACACTAAACCCCTAACAACAAACAACACTAATCCCGTAACAACAAACAACCCTAACCCCCAAACAACAAACAACCCTAACCCCCTAACAACAAACAATCCTAACCCCCGAACAACCAACAACACTAACGCCCTAACCACAATAAACACTAACACCCTAACAACTAAAACCACTAAACCCCAACAAGAAAGAACCCTAAACCCCTAACAACAAAAAACTCTAACCCCCTAAGAACAAACAACCCTAACCAAACAACAAACAACCCTAACCCATAAAAACAAACAACCCTAAACCCCTAACAACAAAGAACCCTAACCAAACAACAAAAAACCCTAACCGACTAACAACAAACAACACTAACCCCCTAACAAGAAACAACAGTAACCCCCTAACAAGAAACAACACTAACCCCCCAACAACAAACAATACTAACACCCTAACAACAACCAACGCTAACCCCCTAAGAACAAACAACACTAAACACTAAGAACAAACAATATTAAACCCCAACAACGAACAATACCAACCCCTAACAACACAAAACCTAACCCCTTATCAACAAACAACCCTAACCCACTAAAAAAAAACAACCCTAACACCCTAACAACAAACAACCCTAAACCCCTAACAACAAACAACACTAACCCCCAAACAACAAACAACCCTAACACCTAAAAACCAAAAACACTAACCCACTAACAACAAACAACCCTAACCCCCTAACAACAAACAACCCTAAACCCCAACATCAAACAACACTAACCCCTAACAACACACAACAATAAAACCCTAACAACAAACAACACTAACACCCTAACAACAAAAACCACTAAACCCCAACAAGAAACAACCCTATACCCCTAACAACAAACAACACTAACCCCCTAACAACAAACAACCCTAACCAAACAACAAACAACCCTAACCCACTAACAACAAACAACACTAACCCCCTAAGAAGATACTACACTAACCCCGTAACAACAAAAAACCCTAAACCCTAAAAACAAACAACCCTAACCCCCTAACAACAAACAACCCTAGCCAAACAACAAACAACCCTAACCGAGTAACAAGAAACAACACTAACCCCCTAACAAGAAACAACAGTAACCCCCTAACAAGAAACAACACTAACCCCCTAACAACAAACAACACTAACACCCTAACAACAACCAACCCTAACCCCCTAAGAAAAAACAACACTAAGCACTAAGAACAAACAATACTAACCCCCAACAACGAACAATACCAACCCCTAACAACACAAAACCTAACCCCTTATCAACAAACAACCCTAACCCACTAACAAAAAACAACCCTAACACCCTAACAACAAACAACCCTAAACCCCTAACAACAAACACTAACCCCCAAACAACAAACAACCCTAACCCCTAAAAACCAAAAACACTAACCCACTAACAACAAACAACCCTAAACCCCTAACAACAAACAACCCTAAACCCCTAACATCAAACAACACTAACCCCCTAACAACACAAAACACTAACACCCTAACAACAAACAACACTAACACCCTAACAACAAAAACCACTAAACCCCAACAATAAAAAACCCTAAACCCCTAACAACAAACACTAACCCCCTAACAACAAACAACACTAAACCCCTAACAAGAAACTACCCTAACCCCGTAGCAACAAACAACACTAACCCCTAACAAGAAACTACCCTAACACCCTAACAAGAAACAACAATAAAACGCTAACAACAAACAACACTAACACCCTAACAACAAAAACCACTAAACCCCAACAAGAAACAACCTTAAACCCCTAACAACAAACAACACTAACCCCCTAACAACAAACAACCCTAACCCCTAAAAACCAAAAACACTAACCCACTAACAACAAACAACCGTAACCCGCTAACAACAAAGAACTCTAACACCCTAACAACAAACAACAATAACCCCTACCAACAAACAACCCTAACCCCTAAAAAACAAAAACACTAAGCCACTAACAACAAACAACCCTAACCCGCTAACAACAAACAACCCTAACACCCTAACAACAAACAACACTAACCCCCAAACAACAAACAACCCTAACCCCTAAAAACCAAAAACACTAACCCACTAACAACAAACAACCCTAACCCGCTAACAACAAACAACTCTAACACCCTAACAACAAACAACACTAACCCCCTAACTACAAACAACAGTAACACCCTAACAACAACCAACCCTAACCCCCTAAGAACAAACAACACTAACCCCCTAAGAACAAACAACACTAACCCCAACAACGAACAATACTAACCCCCTAAAAACACAAAACCGAACCCCTTATCAACAAACAACCCTAACCCACTAACAAAAAACAACCCTAACCCCCTTAGAACAAACAACACTAACCCTCTAACAACAAACAACCCTAAATCCCTAACATCAAACAACCCTAAAACCCTAACATCAAAGAACACTAACACCCTAACAACAAACAACCCTAACCCCCTAACAACAAACACTAACCCCCAAACAACAAAGAACCCTAACCCCTAAAAACCAAAAACACTAACCCACTAACAAAAAACAACCCTAACCCACTAACAACAAACAACCCTAACACCCTAACAACAAACAACACTAACCCCCTAACAAAAAACAACCGTAAACCCCTAACATCAAACAACACTAACCCCCTAACAACACAAAACACTAACACCCTAACAACAAACAACACTAACAACAAAAACCACTAAACCCCAACGAGAAACAACCCTAAACCCCTAACAACAAACACTAACCCCCTAACAACAAACAACACTAAACCCCTAACAACAAACAACACTAATCCCGTAACAACAAACAACCCTAACCCCCAAACAACAAACAACCCTAACCCCCTAACAACAAACAATCCTAACCCCCGAACAACCAACAACACTAACGCCCTAACCACAATAAACACTAACACCCTAACAACTAAAACCACTAAACCCCAACAAGAAAGAACCCTAAACCCCTAACAACAAAAAACTCTAACCCCCTAAGAACAAACAACCCTAACCAAACAACAAACAACCCTAACCCATAAAAACAAACAACCCTAAACCCCTAACAACAAAGAACCCTAACCAAACAACAAAAAACCCTAACCGACTAACAACAAACAACACTAACCCCCTAACAAGAAACAACAGTAACCCCCTAACAAGAAACAACACTAACCCCCCAACAACAAACAATACTAACACCCTAACAACAACCAACGCTAACCCCCTAAGAACAAACAACACTAAACACTAAGAACAAACAATATTAAACCCCAACAACGAACAATACCAACCCCTAACAACACAAAACCTAACCCCTTATCAACAAACAACCCTAACCCACTAAAAAAAAACAACCCTAACACCCTAACAACAAACAACCCTAAACCCCTAACAACAAACAACACTAACCCCCAAACAACAAACAACCCTAACACCTAAAAACCAAAAACACTAACCCACTAA